>NC_084614.1:16660989-16730989 GCF_033978795.1 Nerophis ophidion | reverse complement strand
CTCTTGGCATTCTCTCGATGAGCTTCAAGAGGTTTTCACTGTGAAGTGAAATGGTTTTCACTTCACAGGTGAGCTTGAAGCTCATCGAGAGAATGCCACGAGTGTGCAAAGCAGTAATCCAGGGGTGTCAGACTTATTTCAGATTAAGGGCCACATGGAGAAAAATCCGCTTCCAAGTCACGGCACGATAACTTAAAAATAAAGACAACTTCAGATTGTTTTCTTTGTTTGAAAATAGAACAAGCGCAGTCTGAAATTGTCCAAATCATAATGTTGTTTTGGGTTTTTTAAGATTACATGTTGCAGTTAATAGTATTCTATTGGGGCGGCATAGCTCGCTTGGTAGAGTGTCCGTGCCAGCAACTTGAGAGTTGCAGGTTTGATCCCCGCTTCTGCCATCCTTGTCACTACCGTTGTGTCCCTGGGCAAGAGACTTTACCCACCTGCTCTCAGTGTCCACCCACACTGGTTTAAATGTAATTTAGATATTGGGTTTCACTATGTAAAAGCGCTTTGAGTCACTAGAGAAGAGTGCTATATAAATATAATTCACTTCTATCTTTATTTGTCGTTATTTATATTTTTGGAATAAATTATGTGATAATTGGTGTTAATTTTCAACCTATCAAAATAAAATAAGAAAATTATCGAAATCAAATTCAGTATGTTATATACGTAGTTTGCTCATTTTCCTCGACATCGTGTGGTTTATTTTGTGCATAAACAAAAAAAACAATCTGAAGTTGTCTTTATTTTTAAGTTATCGTGTCGTGATTGGACCAGTCCGGCCCACTTGGGAGCGGATTTTTCTCCATGTGGCCCTTAATCTGAAATAAATCTGACACCCCTGGATTACTGCTTTGCACACTCGTGGCGTTCTCTCGATGAGCTTCAAGCTCACCTGTGAAGTGAAAACTATTTCAGGCAACTGCCTCTTGAAGCACATCGAGAGAATGCCAAGAGTGTGCAAAAAAGTAATCAGAGCTAGGGGCGGCTATTTTGAAGAAACTAGAATACAAAACATGTTTTCGGTTATTTCACCTTTTTTTGTTAAGCACATAAAGGTGGCGACTTGTCCAGGGTGTACCGCGCCTTCATCTACACCAGGGGTCGGGAAACTTTTTGGCTGAGAGATCCAGGAAAGCCAAATATTTTAAAATGTATTTCCGTGAGAGCCATATAATATTTTTTAACACTTAATACAACTAATTGTAATACCAACATTTTTAGAGTACAATACGTCTCTTACTCTTTTCAATAACATTGTTTTTCTGAAGCTAACCAATAATTAATAAAATACTTCTTACCAATAATGCGACTTCTTGAACAGGTGCGGTAAAAAACGGATGGATGGATTAAAATGTATGACAATATTTTATATTTTGAACGTTATTTTTAACACTGATTACCAGCGGAATTATTCATTACTTATCGTGTTAAGCAATGCCAGCTAAGATTTATCTGAGAGCCAGATGCAGTCATCAAAAGAGCCAGATCTGGCTCCAGAGCCATAGGTTCCCTACCCCTGGTCTACACAGATACAAAGGATTGCTATTGCGACATCCAGTGGACACATTTAGAACAGCAGTTTCTTTCATTCAAAAATGTATTGTTCATTTTTATACTCAACAAACTCATCTCGCGGTCCGGATAAAACCTGTTTAGCCGTACGTTTGACACCCCAGCAGTAATCAGGGATGAATTGATTAACGTGAACCCCGACTTAAACAAGTTGAAAAACTTATTGGGGTGTTACGTAAAATGTACTGTTCTGTGCAATCTATGGGGTATCGGACTGTCTTATTGTGGCGGTCCGCTCCCTGTACGATCAGTGTCAGAGCTTGGTCCGCATTGCCGGCAGTAAGTCGGACACGTTTCCAGTGAAGGTTGGACTCTGCCAAGGCTGTCCTTTGTCACCGATTCTGTTCATAACTTTTACGGACAGAATTTGTAGGCGCAGTCAAGGCGTTGAGGGGATCCGGTTTGGTGGCTGCGGGATTAGGTCTCTGCTTTTTGCAGATGATGTGGTCCTGATGGCTTCTACTAGCCAGGATCTTCAGTTCTCACTGGATCGGTTCCCAGCCGAGTGTGAAGCGACCGGGATGAGAATCAGCACCTCCAAGTCCGAGTCCATGGTTCTCGCCCGGAAAAGGGTGGAGTGCCATCTACGGGTTGGGGAGGAGATCTTGCCCCAAGTGCAGGAGTTTAAGTACCTCGGAGTCTTGTTCACGAGTGAGGGAAGAGTGGATCGTGAGATCGACAGGCGGATCGGTGCGGCGTCTTCAGTAATGTGGACGCTGTATCGATCCGTTGTGGTGAAGAAGGAGCTGAGCCGGAAAGCAAAGCTCTCAATTTACCGGTCGATCTACGTTCCCATCCTCACCTATGGTCATGAACTTTGGGTCATGACCGAAAGGACAAGATCACGGGTACAAACAACCCAAATGAGTTTCCTCTGCCGTGTGGTGGGTCTCTCCCTTAGAGATAGGGTGAGAAGCTCTGCCATCCAGGAGGAACTCAAAGTAAAGCCGCTGCTCCTCCACATGGAGAGGAGCCAGATGAGGTGGTTCGGGCATCTGGTCGGGATGCCACCTGAACGCCTCCCTAGGGAGGTGTTTAGGGCACGTCTACGGGGAAGACCCGGAACACGTTGGGAAGACTATGTCTCCCGGCTGGCCTGGGAACGCCTCGGGATCCCCCGGGAAGAGCTGGACGAAGTGGCTGGGGAGAGGGAAGTCTGGGCTTCCCTGCTTAGGCTGCTGCCCCCGCGACCCGACCTCGGATAAGCGGAAGAAGATGGATGGATGGATATTGGATAGTTTCAGAATAACAATGGTATTAAAAACAATAAGAGACTTATTATAGTCTAAAAAATGTCGGTCCTACTTAAAAATGCACGCATTTAGTTGGATTCAGTTTTTAGAAAAATATACGGCTCTCACAAAAATACATTTTAGAATATTTGGCTTTCATGGCTCTCTCAGGCAAATAGGTTCCGGACCCCTGAATCAAAGGGTGGTTATTTTGAAGAAACTGGAATATAAAACATTTATTCAGTTATTTCACTTTTTTTTTTTGTAAAGTACATAACTCCACGTGTTCATTCATAGTTTTGATGCTTTCAGTGACAAACTACAATGTAAATAGTCATGAAAATGAAGAAAACACATTGAATGAGGCGAAGGCGGGTCTAAACTTTTGGCCTGGACTGTATTTTACTCAGCAGTGGCTCTGCACAAAACAAGAGTTTGACTTTACAAAGATGCTCTATTTAAATGTGATGCACCTGCGTGTCTTCTGTAGTCACCTCAAGTCAGCTGGGATAGGCTCCAGCTGCCCCGACAATGCATAATAACGGCTTTCCCTTCATGTTTCCATGCATCATGGCTCACATCACTTCCCTGTGCCGCCAACACGCTGCAAACATCAAACATTCCCTCCTCTAGTCATCTAGTTGTTTTTCTGCAGCGCCTCAAAACACATTCATCAGGAATTTCATCCCCTTCATCATCATCGCCAGGAAGTTTGCCGAAACCAAAGTTTTCACGCGGGAGGGCGCCCCCTACAGGCTCTTATGTCTCATGGCCTCCATGCATCATCTTCATCTTTTATCATCATCATAAATCGTCGTCACGTCCGACTGCTCCCCTCCCAGCAGACTCTTGGATACCAAAGTAACCGCCTGTGGCAGCCTTGTCTCCGCACTCAGCTGTCCACACCGCAAGAAGGGGCGGGGGGATAGGGGGGAGACCTCAGCCCCCGTCAGGGGGAAGCACACACACACACACACCTATACACACACACCCATTCATGTATTTCTTACTTTCTTGAGACCTCGGAAAAATGCCTACCTCTTTAGGACCGCCCTTTCTATACACATAAAGATGTGGATTTACAACATTCGAAATATATACATACTATGCAAAATATAAAAAAAGGTAAGATTTTATTCCTTTTTTTGTTATTGTTTTTTAATCTTCATTATTTACTTTTAAGTTATTACAGTATGTCTATATATATATATATATTTTTTTTTAATTATTATAAATTTTGGCCAAAGGGGGCGCATTTCAATTTCTTACACACTTGTTATTTCATATGTTGACCAGAGGGGGTTATTTCATATGTTGACCAGAGGGAGAGCACTTCAAATTTTTTACACACACTTATTTCATAGGTTGACCCGAGGGGGAGCACATCAAATGTGTACACACACTTGTTATTTCATATGTTGACCAGAGGGGGAACACTTCAATTTTTTTACACGCACTTGTTATTTCATATGTTGGCCAGAGGGGGAGCACTTCAAATGTGTAGTCACACTTGTTATTTCCTATGTTGGCCAGAGAGGGAGCACTTCAAATGTGTAGTCACACTTGTTATTTCATATGTTGGCCAGAGAGAGGGAGCACTTCAAATTTTTACACACACTTGTTATTTCATATGTTGACCAGAGGGGGAACACTTCAAATGTTTCTACACACACTTGTTATTTCATATGTTGGCCAGAGGGGGAGCACTTCAAATGTGTACACACACTTGTTATTTCATATGTTGGCCAGAGGGGGAGCACTTCCAATGTGTACACACACACTTGCTATTTCATATGTTGACCAGAGGGGGCGCACTTCAAATGTGTACACACATTTGTTATTTCATATGTTGTCCAGAGGGGGAGCACTTCAAAAAAAATTACACACACTTGTTATTTCATATGTTGGCCAGAGAGGGAGCACTTCAAATGTGTAGTCACACTTGCTATTTCATATGTTGGCCAGAGCGGGAGCACTTCCAATGTGTACACACACACTTATTTCATATGTTGGCCAGAGAGAGGGAGCACTTCAAATTTTTACACACACTTGTTATTTCATATGTTGACCAGAGGGGGAGCACTTCAAATTTTTCCACACACACTTGTTATTTCATATGTTGGCCAGAGGGGGAGCACTTCAAATTTTTCTACACACACTTATTTCATATGTTGGCCATAGGGGGAGCACTTCAGATGTGTACACACACTTGTTATTTCATATGTTGGCCAGAAGGGGCGCACTTCAAATGTGTGCACACATTTGTTATTTCATATGTTGACCAGAGGGGGAGCACTTCAAATTTTTTTAGACACACTTGTTATTTCATATGTTGACCAGAGGGGGAGCACTTCAAATGTGTAGTCACACTTGCTATTTCATATGTTGGCCAGAGGGGGAGTACGTCAAATGTTTACACACACTTGTTATTTCATATTTTGACCAGAGGGGGAGCACTTCAAATGTGTACACACACACTTATTTCATATGTTGACCAGAGGGGGAGCACATTATCTGTGTACACACACTTGTTATTTCATATGTTGACCAGAGGGGGAGCACTTCAATTTTTTTTACACATACTTATTTCATATGTTGGCCAGAGGGGGAGCACTTCAAATGTGTACACACACTTGTTATTTCATATGTTGGCCAGAGGGGGAGCACTTCCAATTTGTACACACACACTTGTTATTTCATATGTTGACCAGAGGGGGCGCACTTCAAATGTGTAGTCACACTTGCTATTTCATATTTTGGCCAGAGGGGGAGCACTTCAAATGTGTAGTCACACTTGTTATTTCATATGTTGGCCAGAGAGGGAGCACTTCAAATGGGTACACACACTTATTTCATATGTTGACCAGAGGGGGAGCACTTCAAATTTTTACACACACTTGTTATTTCATATGTTGACCAGAGAGGGAGCACTTCAAATGTGTACACACACTTGTTATTTCATATGTTGACCAGAGGGGGAGCACGTCAAATGTGTACACACACTTGTTATTTCATATGTTGACCAGAGGGGGAGCACGTCAAATGTGTACACACACTTGTTATTTCATATGTTGACCAGAGAGGGAGCACTTCAAATGTGTACACACACTTGCTATTTCATATGTTGGCCAGAGGGGGAGCACTTCAAAAGTGTACACACACTTGTTATTTCATATGTTGACCAGAGGGGGAGCACGTCAAATGTGTACACACACTTGTTATTTCATATGTTGACCAGAGGGGGAGCATGTCAAATGTGTACACACACTTGTTATTTCATATGTTGACCAGAGAGGGAGCACTTCAAATGTGTACACACACTTGTTATTTCATATGTTGACCAGAGGGGGAGCACGTCAAATGTGTACACACACTTGTTATTTCATATGTTGGCCAGAGGGGGAGCACTTCAAAAGTGTACACACACTTGTTATTTCATATGTTGACCAGAGGGGGAGCACGTCAAATGTGTACACACACTTGCTATTTCATATGTTGACCAGAGAGGGAGCACTTCAAATGTGTACACACACTTGTTATTTCATATGTTGACCAGAGGGGGAGCATGTCAAATGTGTACACACACTTGTTATTTCATATGTTGACCAGAGAGGGAGCACTTCAAATGTGTACACACACTTGCTATTTCTTATGTTGGCCAGAGGGGGAGCACTACAAAAGTGTACACACACTTGTTATTTCATATGTTGACTAGAAGGGGAGCACGTCAAATGTGTACACACACTTGTTATTTCATATGTTGACCAGAGGGGGAGCATGTCAAATGTGTACACACACTTGTTATTTCATATGTTGACCAGAGAGGGAGCACTTCAAATGTGTACACACACTTGCTATTTCTTATGTTGGCCAGAGGGGGAGCACTACAAAAGTGTACACACACTTGTTATTTCATATGTTGACTAGAAGGGGAGCACTTCAAATTTTTACACACACTTATTTCATATGTTGACCAGAGGGGGAGTACTTCAAAATTTTTTACACACACTTATTTCATATGTTGACCAGAGAGGGACCACTTCAAATGTGTACACACACTTGTTTTTACATAAGTTGGCCAGAGGGGGAGCACGTCAAATTTTTACACACACTTGTCATTTCATATGTTGACCAGAAGGGGAGCACTTTTAAAACCGACACACAGTCAATTTGAAAAATTTCTCCTTTTTGAGACCACCCTAATTTTGATAGATTTCACCACCAGGGGGTGCAAATGAGACATTCTCTATTTTCTTGTTTTTTGTAATGTGCTTAAGGCCCATGACAAACGAGTCACGGACCACAGATGGCCCCTGTGCCGCACTTCTGGCAACCCGGCTGTAGAAGCTAAGTCAATGGCCACTATAGTCTTAGTACCGTAGAGTATTTGTCCATCCTATGGTCACATATGGGAGGCGGGTTGTCATACGTCAGCACCTGAAGTCGTAAAATCAGGTGATGAATAGGGAAGTCCTTCCTTAGCTGCCTTCTTGTTTTAATCATATATCGCTGCCCTGGCACCTGTCGATGTTTACTAATCAACAAAAAAATCCGGACTTTGGAGCAATGTTCACGGACTTTAGACCTGTGGTTCTTAACCTGGGTTATGACCGAACCTTAGGGGTTCGGTGAGTCGGGCTCAGGGGTTCGGTGGAGGTTAAGACACACACAACTCATCGTGTAAATAAAAACTTCTCCCTATCGGCGTGTTACGGATACGGCAACAGCAGTTGTGAGTTTACGCACTGTGTTGGTTTTGTTCTTTGAACAAGGTGATGTTCATGCACGGTTCATTTTGTGCACCAGTAAAAAAAACATTGTAACACTTTAGTATGGGGAACATATTCACCATTAATTAGTTGCTTATTAACGTGCAAATTAGTAACATATTGGCTCTTAACTAGTCATTATTAAGTACGTATTAATACCTTATTCGGCTTGGCCTTATTAATACTAACTCTCTAACCCCAACCCTAACCAAATAACTCTAAATTAAGTCGTTGTTACTCAGAATTAGGGCTGCAACAACTAATCGATTAAAATCAATTATAAAAATAGTTGGCGATTAATTTAGTCATCAATTCGTTGGATCTATGCTAGGCGCATAGATCCAACACATTTTTTTTTTTTTTTAGATATATATATATATTTTTTTTAAATAACCCTTTACTTATAAACTGCAACATTTACAAACAGCTGAGAAACAATAATCAAAATAAGTATGGTGCCAGTATGCTGTTTTTCAATAAAATACTGGAAATGATTGAAATGTAGTTCGTCTCTTTTATCCGATTATTAATCGATTAATTGGAGTAATAATTGACAGATTAATCGATTATCAAATGACTTGTTAGTTGCAGCCCTACTTAGAATACAGTGGGGCAAAAAAGTATTCAGTCAGCCACCGATTGTGCAAGTTCTCCCACTTAAAATGATGACAGAGGTCTGTAATTTTCATCATAGGTACACTTCAACTGTGAGAGACAGAATGTGAAAAAAAAATCCAGGTATTCACATTGTAGGAATTTTAAAGAATTTATTTGTAATTTATGGTGGCAAATAAGTATTTGGTCAACCATTCAAAGCTCTCACTGATGGAAGGAGGTTTTGGCTCAAAATCTCACGATACATGGCCCCATTCATTCTTTCCTTAACACGGATCAATCGTCCTGTCCCCTTAGCAGAAAAACAGCCCCAAAACATGATGTTTCCACCCCCATGCTTCACAGTAGGTATGGTGTTCTTGGGATGCAACTCAGTATTCTTCTTCCTCCAAACACGACGAGTTGAGTTTATACCAAAATGGATACATGGATGATACAGCAGAGGATTGGGAGAATGTCATGTGGTCAGATGAAACCAAAATAGAACTTTTTGGTGTAAACTCAACTCCTTCCATCAGTGAGAGCTTTGACTGGTTGACAAAATACTTATTTTCCACCATAATTTACAAATAAATTCTTTAAAATTCCTACAATGTGAATTCCCGGATTTTTTTTTCCACATTCTGTCTCTCACAGTTGAAGTGTACCTATGATGAAGATTACAGACCTCTGTCATCATTTTAAGTGGGAGAACTTGCACAATCGGTGGCTGACTAAATACTTTTTTGCCCCCCTGGTGTCCAAAAAACTCTAAATTAAGTCTTTGTTACTTAGAATATGTTCCCCATACTAAAGTGTTACCAAAAACATATATCGGACTATAAGTCGCTCCGGAGTATAAGTCGCACCCACGGCCAAACTATGAAACAAAACCTCGACTTATAGTCCGAAAAATACGGTAACTGTTTTGAATTTGAAAAAAACATTTAAATTGTATTTTTCACTAAAGAAAACTTCGGTACCTCCAACAAGGTTAAGAACCACTGATCTAGACTCACTGGGCGGCATAGCTCGGTTGGTAGAGTGGCTGTGCCAGCAACTTGAGGGTTGCAGGTTCGATTCCCGCTTGTGCCATCCTAGTTACTGCCGTTGTGTCCTTGGGCAAGACACTTTACCTACCTGCTCTCAGTGCCACCCACGCTGGTTTAAATGTAACTTAGATATTGGGTGTCACTATGTAAAGCGCTTTGAGTCACTTGAGAAAAGCGCTATATAAATATAATTCACTTCACTTCACCTCACTGTTTTTCTGTATTAGGACCATGATTTGGGTCCTAACTTGTTCGCGGGTCCTCATATTGAAGGTACTTTTCCTTGTTGTCTCAAGAAGGGGAGAAATACAAGAACCCAAACACACTCACACACACACACTACAAACCAAAAAGAACAAAAGCCCTGCCCTCCATCCCTTCCTCCCGCCTGCCCCCCTCCCTCCTTTGTCTCCAAAGATCCCATCAAAGGACCAAAAGAAAAGCGATGAAGGATGAGGAGGCAAAGGTACCAAAAGCTGCAGGGGTTTAAAAGAAGAAGGAAGAGGTGCGCTCAGAGCAGCGGATCACGAAACCAAAAAGAACCAAAAAAAAAACAACAACAACCAAAAACTACAACTTTTGTTGTCAGAGTGACTGACACTCCCAAACCAAATAGAAACAAGGAAAATGGGGAAGGGAGGGGCGGCGCTCTTGTGTCCGTCTGTCCGTCTTTTACCTGTGATGTTCTCGTATCGACACAGCCGCTGACCCCCCCCCCAACCCCCCTCCTTCACAGGTGGATCCAACATGGACGAACCTTTAGTGACTCTCAGAGTTCAAGTTTGTTTTTTTTCCCCCCCGTGTTTGACTTTGTTAGTGTTCCTGTCCACGGCCACGTTAGGACTTGATGGCCACGTTAGGACTTGAAAGGACGATTGCTTTATACGTGATATGTGGGGAGGGGGGTCGGGGTTACTATGGGAGGGGGGGTGGGGGGGCGTTATCCTACCTATTTTCATAAGCTGGCGTATCTTAAATATTTTATGGTCGATTTCTTTCTTGTTTATTGAGTGGAGACTACTGGGATGGTGTAGCGTCTTCACACAACCACCGCCACAAAAAGCGACTTTTCCATGATGTGCAAAAAACGAAATCGACGCCAAAAGTGGGGAAAAAAAAAAAAACTTTTTGAAGGTAGAACTGAACCAAATACAGTAGAACAACCAAACCCATGCACAAGCTGTAAGACAGACAGACTGCGTGTGTGTGTGTGTGTGTGTGTGTGTGTGTGTGTGTGTGTGTGTGTGTGTGTGTGTGTGTGTGTGTGTGTGTGTGTGTGTGTCGAGTTACTTCAGACAATAGCAGTTTCATCTTTTTATGAATATACAAGTTATTACTGATTTTTTTTATTTTTCCTTCAGCTGCTGACTCATCATTATTATTATTATTATTATTATTATTGTGTATTTAATTGAATTTTTTAAAATATTTTTTCAACTTTAAAAGAGGAAAATCTATTTCGATATTTATTATTTTAATAATATTTGAGAATTTCAAGCTAGTATTATAGTTCAGAACCATTACATTGCGAAATCTTTAATATAGAATTAATGATTTTTTTGTATCATAATTTCAGACAATGAATCTATTCAATATTACTTTTTATGGTAATTTAAGAATTTAAAGCTGTTAATTTATTTAGTATTATAATTTAGAACCATTAGATTGCAAAATCTTTAATTTAGGATGAATGAACTTACTTAATGATTTTTATGTATCATAATTTCAAGCAGTGAATCTATTAAATATTATTTTGTATTATAATTTAAGAATTTAAAGCTGTTAAATTATTTAGTATTATAATTTAAAACCATTGGATTACAAAATATTTAATTTAGAATTAATGAAGTTACTTAATGATTTTTAAATTATAATTTCAAACAATAAATCTATTAAATATTATTTTGTATTATAATTTTTAAAAAATTGTTTACGAAATTGTTATATTATTTGGAATTAGGAAGCTGTTAAAATATTATTTTTGCCTTATATGTTGATTAAATGTTAGTTTGTATTATAATTTAAAGAAATCGGACAATAAATTGTTTTATTATTTGGAATTAGGAAGCTCTTAAATTGTTTAGTATTATAATTTAAAACCATTGGATTACAAAATCTTTAATTTAGAATTAATGAACTTAATGATTTTTTTAAATTATAATTTTAAACAATGAATCTATTAAATATTATTTTGTATCATAATTTAAATCACAAATCTATTAAATATTATTTTGTATTATAATTTAAAGAAATGGGTTACTAAATTGTTTTATTATTTGGAATTAGGAATCTGTTAAATTATTTAGTATTATAATTTAGAACCATTAGATTACAAAATCTTAAATTTTTGAATTAATTAACTTACTTAATGATTATTTGGAATTATAATTTTAAACAATGAATCTATTAAATATTATTTTGTATCATAATTTTAAACAATGAATCTTATAAATGTTATTTTTATTCTAATTTAAAGAAATTGTTTATGAAATTGTTATATTATTTGGAATTAGGAAGCTGTTAAAATATTATTTTTTGCATTATGTGTTGATTAAATATTATTTTGTATTATAATTTAAAGAAATGGGTTGCTAAATTGGTTTATTTTTTTGAATTAGAAAGCCGGTAAATTATTTCTTATTATAATTTAGAATCATTAAATTACAAAATCTTTAATTTTGGAATTAATTTATTTAATGATTATTTTGTATTATAATTTCAAACAATGAATATATTAAATATTATTTTGTATCATAATTTTGAACAATGAATCTATTAAATATTATTTTGTATTATAATTTAAAGAAATGGGTTACTAAATTGTTATTATTTGGAATTAGGAAGCTGTTATATTATTCTTTTTGCATTATGTGTTGGAAGTATGGAGCTATTATTTTTATATCACGTAGAACTATAAAGCCACTAATTTATTATGTTATAATTTAAAAGTCAGGTAACAAAGGATAATAACCACATGAATATAATAGTTACTTTTTGTCATGTATTTACATTACATACACACGGGTGTCCAAACAATTGATTTTTCTACATTCAACATAGATTCATTAAAATATGACAAGCTTTCTTAACTTTAGGTGATAGCTGTTAAAGCAAATGAGTGTAATATGGAATCATACCCTTTATTAATAAATAATTAAATTTTTAGAATATGAAAAAAAATGAGCTGCCAGCCTAAAATGGCTCCCAGACTGCATTTTGGACATGTGATTTATAATATACTTCAGTTTGAAAATCATAAAAGCAGCTGAGGATGTGTTTTGGTTTGTTTGTTAGGAATCATCACAGTTATGGTGATGATAAAGAGGAGGAAGACGCTGCCGTGGAAACGGGAAGTGGGGGGGCGGGGGGGGGGGGGGGGGGGGGGTCCGTAGGGTGTTGAGAATGTTCTTGTTAGTTCTTCAAGGTTCTCGCGTAAGAACCCGAAAGCTTTACATTTTTTTAATCTCTCACTGTTTTTTATTTATTGTACAAAATGTCACTTATTTATTGATTTGTTATTTATTTATTGTCTTGTTTTGGATTAATTTATTGGATTCTACTTAAGGTTTTTTTTTCTTGGACGCGTTTCGAGACCGTCGAGATTAGTGGGAAATTGTACGGGAAAAAAAAGTTCATCCTCCGACACAATTAATGACGAAAAGTCATTTTTCTACTAGTTTTTTTGTACAAAATTCTACTAAAATGCAGATGAACCAGCATGCAGCTTCACAGATTTGATCAACTTTTAGCCTTTTTGTCTTTGTTTTAAAATGGAGTAGAAAAGCTTTGACGACTCTTACCTCTTTCTTTCTCTCGCCAAAAACGAGCGTCTTTACCAAAGTAGACATTCAGGATGCTTAACTTTATTTCCTCTCCTCGACAGTCCAACAAGCGTTCATCGCGTTTTTTTAAGGTGAACAAAAACTTTTGTTTGTTTTTGTGTTGTTTTTTTTTCTACCATGCAGCTTAAATCCAAAGTTTGATGAGAGGACAGCAACGATTTTACTGCTCAAGAAGAAAAAAAAAAAACCTCAATAGTGAAAACCAAAGAGCTCCACTCCATCTTTTCTTTTCTTCTTGTCTTGTAGAAGGCTGCGTTTCTATGGTGACTGATGATTATTGATGACGACGATGCTAAAAGATGTAACAAAGGTCACTCTGTAAGCTTCTTGATCTTCTTTTTCTTGTCGCTTCCACCGTGTCTGACTTTCTGCCGTGTCCCCGAACGCGTCGGCGGCTGTGTGCCTGTCGTCCGGGGGTCGGCGGCGGAAAAAGGGGGAGGAAGCAAACTTGTACGTGTTTAGAATAAAGTGCGACATTTAGACCAAAGACCAGATGTTATCGTGAGTTTCTCTGTCAATGATGACACTCAACCGGCGGCCCAGGGGCCAAATTCGGCCCCCCCAGGTTCAGTTCGAAACTTGGTAGGCAAACATTTTTTGCATCATATTCCTAAAAAAACAAGAGTGCTCCTTTTGTACAGTGGGATTTGGAGCACTGTAAACACATCAGAAGATCCTTGGAAGTCCAAACTTGTGATTGACATAACTGAGGCGTTCCTCGGGGCAACCCTATAAGTCCTCTACTTTTTTGGAAAAAATCAAATTTATGTAACTTTGGTGTTGTAGCTTGTTAACTTCAGATGCAGTCATCTGTTTAACTCATACTTGCCAACCTTGAGACCTCCGAATTCGAGAGATTTGGGGGAAGGGGGGTTATCGTGGAAAAGTACATTTATAGCTAAAATTCACTGAAATTAAAGTATTTATTTTTTTAATTTATATATATATATATATTATATATATATGTGTGTGTGTGTGTGTATGTATATATATATGTATATACATATGTATGTATATGTATATATATGTATATATGTGTATGTATATGTATATATATATGTGTATGTATATGTATGTATATGTGTATATATATGTAAATATCTATATGTATATATATATATATATGTGTGTATATATATATATGTGTATATATGTATATATATATATATGTGTGAATTTATGTGTATATACATATGTATGTGTATGTATATATGTGTGTATATATGTATATATATATATGTGAATTTATGTGTATATACATATGTACGTGTATGTATATATGTGTATATATATGTATATATATATGTACATGTATGTATGTGTATGTATATGTATATATATGTATATATATGTGTATGTATATGTATATATGTGTATATATATGTGTATGTATATGTGTATATATATGTAAATATCTATATGTATATATATATATATACATATATATATATATATATATATATACATCCATCCATCCATCCATTTTCTACCGCTTATTTCCTTTCGGGGTCGCGGGGGGCGCTGGCGCCTATCTATATATATATATATATATATATATATATACATATATATATATATATATATATATATATATATATATATATATATATAGTCTCCATACCTAAGTGCTTGATTTTATACACCGGGCTGAGTGATTAGGACACCTAAATCTCATCATCTGGATGGGTAGCCAAATGCTTTTGGCAATATAGTGTATATAACGGTATGAACGATTTTAGAAAGGTTTATTTACATATCTGAATTGTTTCCAAACGGTGCCTGTAACTGGGCAGTAAAACGGATGATCAAAGAAAACAGAAGTCATGGTCATGGACCCACTAGCTGCATAAGCTAGCTCTCCGGTCAGCTAAACAGACTCAATAACGCCACAATGACTGTGGAGTTTGCCCTCCAGGGGGGTTTTCAGACCACCAATAACCGCCATGAGAGCCCGGATCATGGTTACAATAGAGTTTTATTTTAAGAGTTCGTGCAGCAGGTTGCTTCCCAGCAATTGTCTCCTCGTGTCTCTGTCCATCTCGCTCTCACTCCAGCTCCAACTCCTCCTCTCCTCCGGCTGCTACTAATGAAGGTCGACAGGTGATTAGATGACAAGGCCCACCTGGGCCATCTACGCACCTGTCCCTGTTTTCGAGGCCGGTCCTGGCACATCCCGTACCCCTGCAGGCCTCAACCCCCTCCACAGTGAAATTTTGGTGAGTTTATTTATAGTGAAACAATACAAAAAGAATGCCATTGTAAGTTAATATTACGAACACAGACACTCGTAAATGTGTTAGTAGATTAGCTAATGACATCAGCACGTACAAATATGCATGAAAACACTCCTGCAGGTATCGCACATGGGACGGTTTAGTAAGTATTACTTTTTTTAGGTATATTTTCAAAACACTGTTGCTTCGAGTGATGAATGAAGAATCCATACCTGTAAAACGCCGTGGACGACTAAAGTAGTAGACAAAACGGTATGTACTTCCGATTCAAGGCGCAAACCAGGAAGTGCACTTTCAACCAGCAGCACCTGTATTGAGCGGACTCGTCCAAAAGATGGCGCCATAGCACAAACAAGAACTCACCTTTTCCGTGTCTGTCCGCGTTTAAGGAAAACTATTTGTTGAATACAAAACATTATAGCCATTAGCGAAGAAAAATCCATAAATTAGCAGCACTGTGCATGCTTTTGGAGGTGGGAGGAAGCCGGAGTACCCAGAGGGAACCCACGCAGTCACGGGAAGAACATCCAAACTCCACACAGAAAGATCCCGAGCCCGGTATCGAACCCAGGACTACTCAGGACCGTCATATTGTGAGGCACATGCACTAAATTGACCCTAGTGTGTGAATGTTGTCTGTCTATCTGTGTTGCCCCTGCGAGGAGGTGGCGACTTGTCCAGGGTGTACCCCCCGCATTCCGCCAGAATGCAGCTGAGATAGGTTCCAGTGACCCAAAAGGGACAAGCGGTAGAAAACGGATGGATAGCCGCACCGTTTTGTTTTTTAAAGCCGCAGGGTTCAAAGCATAGGGAAAAAAGTAGCAGCTTATAGTCCGAAAAGTAGACTTCATTAGAGCCAACAACGATGACTTCGGGACAAACGATGATCCAAAACCTTTTATTTTTTAACCTGAATATAACAAAGATCAGCAACAAGTTTTAGAAGCAGAGTGCTAAACAGATGCAGATTAAGTGCAACACTAAGCATCATGTAGCTCTCCTTCTTTGCAGACGGCGTGGCGAAGTTGGGAGAGTGGCTGTGCCAGTAATCTGAGGGTTACCCACCTTCTACCATCCTAGTCACGTCCGTTGTGTCCTTGGGCAAGACACTTCACCCTTGCTCCTGATGGGTCCAGGTTAGCGCCTTGCATGGCAGCTCCTACCATCAGTGTGTGAATGTGTGTGTGTGAATGTGGAAATACTGTCAAAGCGCTTTGGGCTCCTTAAAAAGGGGTAGAAAAGCGCTATACAAGTACAACCCATTTACCATTCTTTGTGAGTGAGTACCGGTGAGTTTTCTATGGCTTCCGGTCCCTTTTCCTATTTTCGCAACTTGTGATTGGATACTCACCTGAAACTTCCGAGTGAGTATCCAATCACAGGACGCGAAAATGGCACGTTCAGCGTGAGGCCAGCTGGAAGGTCTTACTGACACAACTCGTGATCTGATTGGCTATCACAATCGTCTATCAACTGTATGTGCCCGTTCACTTACATTGCACAGACTCCCGCATTGTTTATTCTGAATTCCCCGGGCAGATTTGGTACAGCATGGCAACATAAGCTCGCTGAATTCTATTTGGGTAAAAACTCTATAAACTAAAAACAACAGCACTAGAAGCAGCATAATACGACATGAAGAGAATATGAATACTTTAAGATATTTTGGGAATTTAAAGGCCTACTGAAACCCACTACTACCGACCACGCAGTCTGATAGTTTATACATCAATGATGAAATATTAACATTGCAACACATGCCAATACGGCCTTTTTAGTTTACTAAATTACATTTTTAAATTTCCCGTGATGTGTCCTGTTGAAAATGTTGCGGAATGATGATGCTTATGTTGACGCGTGCTTGTGACGTTATTGGTTGGAGGGGACATTTTATCCCAGCACCGCACGGCTATAAGTCGTTCGATTTAATCGCATTAATACACAGTATTTTGGACATCTGTGTTGCTGAATCTTTTGCAATTTGTTCAATTATTAATGGAGACGTCAAAAAAGAATGCTGTTGGTGGAAAGCGGTGAATTGCAGCTGCCTTTAGCAACCAAAACGCAGCCGGTGTTTCTTTGTTTGTTGTGAAGCTTTAATATGGAACAGAGCGGTCAAGCAAACATGTTTCTCTACCACATGTCAACCGGCAGGTTTTGGTGAGAAAATTGTGGTAATAAGTCAGCTCTTACTGCAGACATAAGCGGAGCTTGCTTCCTCCTGCAGCAGCTGACTTTCTTGGCTCCTCCATGGCTTCCATCAGAGACACTGGCGGTCATCACACCCCTCCGACTTTTAGGTATGACTTTATAATCTCACTAAAACACTAGTAACACAAAAACCAGATAAGGGATTTTCCAGAATTATCCTAGTAAATGTGTCTAATAACATCTGAATCACTCCCACTGCCCTTGCCTTTTTTTTTCTTCTAGTCCTTCAGTCTCACTATCCTCATCCACGAATCTTTCATCCTCACTCAAATTAATGGGGAAATCGTCGCTTTCTCGGTCCGAATCGCTCTCGCTGCTGGTGGCCATGATTATAAACAATGTGAGGATGTGAGGAGCTCCACAACCCGTGACGTCACGCGCACATTGTCTGCTACTTCCGGTACAGGCAAGGCTTTTTTATTAGCGACCAAAAGTTGCAAACTTTATCATCGATGTTCTCTACTAAATATTTTCAGCAAAAATATGGCAATATCGCGAAATGATCAAGTATGACACATAGAATGGACCTGCTATCCCCGTTTAAATAAGAAAATCTCATTTCAGTAGGCCTTTAAATAAAAAAATCTTAATTATGACCATTATTTTTGGTTATGTTAGGACAGCAGAGAAGGCCTTGCTGCCTCCGACAGCCCACCACTGCGCAATATAATTAGAATCCACTTCACTATTCAACTGGTGGCCCCTAAATTTAGTTAAAAAACACACCTTTGTGCAGCAGATTGTTAAAAACACTGGAGTGCTGTCATAGAGATGATCTTTGACTAGCTTTTTTTTAAATTTTTTGTTACAGAAGGTTTTTAAAAACAGCGGAGCACTCCTGTAGCTCGACAAAATAAATAGACCAAAATCTAATGTCCACTGTAGAGCAGTGGTCCCCAACCACCGGGCCGCAGAATAATTTTTTATTCTTTTTTTTTAAATTATTAAATCAACATAAAAAACACAATATACACTTACAATTAGTGTACCAACCACAAAAACCTCCCTTTCTCATGACAAAAACGTCCCTTTTACATGACAAAGAAAAAAAAAAATACGAAAAAATAAGGACCCCCACAGGCCGCGGGACAATTTATTAAGCGTTGACCGGTCCGCGGATACAAAAAGATTGGGGACCACTGCTGTAGAGGAAGCTGGTTCTCAGGAATATACACAATAAAACTGATAGTGATAGAGAACTTCGGCCTCCCGGTCCTTAGCCTTCTGGAAATGTGGCCCCCAAGTCAATTTAGTTGAATATCCCCGTGCTAAGCTAACTGGCTAACCTTTAGTTGCCGAGTGGAACTTTTTTGCTTTTTTTGTCCGCAATGCCGCCAGCGACACCAAGAAGGCGTCAGATTTTTAACTTGATGGTTCTTTTGTCCGAGTCCTCAGGAGACCCCCGGAATAACCGACCTTTATGGATATTTCATGCGTGGATGGACTTTCCGACCCGCGAAACCAAGGAAGGCCTGAAGGTTCTTTCTGTTTTTGGTGAGTTCTGACTCGAGCCCACACGTGAGTGGCTTTGATGAAACCGGGATCCTGATCCGCTCGCCCCTTTGGCGTTTCTAACACTTCACCTCAGTGCCTGTGTGTGCTTTGGACTGCTGTCATCAAATAACGCTGCCAGTCTCGGGGTGGTCCTGGTCGCCCCCCTCGTCCGTCTGTTTGTTTGTGCGCTTCCAGAGCGGCCTCTCTGCTGGGAACCAGCGGCTCGGAACCCACAGGCCCGAGAACCAGGCCCGCTCTCTGGGGCGCACACAAGCGTCCTCACAGTGCTGAATGGGCCTCAGTCTCAACGTGGGGACCACACGGGACCACCAGGCCCAGCAGAACCAAAACACTCTGTGTCAAGTAGAGGTGAGGATATCAACACTTGATTGACAGTTTAATTTATCGTGTATTTTTATCTGTTCACCTTATGTCTTTTATTGAAATAGGGAGACTGTTCTAGATCCCTGGTCATTCTTAAAAAGTATATTTTAAAAATACCTATTATAATACTATGACCTGGGCAAAGTAAGACCACATGCGGCCCAACAGACATTCGCAAATATTTTTTTTTACATGTTAAAAGGCCTACTGAAACCCGTCCATCACCCACGCAGTCTGATAGTTTATATATCAATGATGAAATATTAACATTGCAACACATGCCAATACACGGGTTTCCGATGACGTCACACCCGTCCCACAATTCCGTTGTCCGCCATCTTGTGTGTCAAAACAAACACTCGTAACCAAGGACGCCTCCGTTGTTATTTTTGTGAGAAATGGGTCACACACGTGTCGTTTGGGGCTGTGTAAACCGCGCCAATTCAGGACAAAGAACAACAAAGTACTACGACAGGGGTCGGGAACCTTTTTGACTGAGAGAGCCATTCAAGTCAAATATTTTAAAATGTATTTCTGTGAGAGCCATAGAATAGTTTTTTAACACTGAATATAACTAAATGCCTGCATTTTTTTTTTAGTAAGACCAACATTTTTAGACTATTGTAGGTCTCTTATTATTTTTAATTAACATTGTTATTCTGAAGCTAGCCAATAATAAATAAAATACTTCTTACCATGAATGCAACTTCTTGAACAGGTGTGGTAGAAAACGGATATTTTGACACTGATTACCAACGTAATTAGGTAAGTAGGTAGGTATTGTTATTGTCCAAGAACAACAAAACTTTGTTAATTGATTGATTGATTTGATTAGACAAACAAACAGTGTTCGGTTCACAGAACAGCTATGGGAAAAAAACTATAGAGCAAAGCATATATATGTATCACAACATACAACTCCAGACTTGCAACATAGGGGAGGGAGTGGGCCCTACGGTGGCGGGCTGCAGCTCTTCAGGCACTGCCCAGCCGTCCATCACCCCTCAGGGATTCGCGTCAAGGGTGTTGGATAAATTATTCATTACTTATCGTGTTAAGCAATGTCAGCTAAGATATTTCTTGAAAGCCAGATGCAGTCATCAAAAGAGCCACATCTGGCTCGAGAGCCATAGGTTCCCTACCCCTGTACCACGATATCCCTAAGGTTATAGTAAAACAGGGAAAAGAAACCGAGCGACTGTCGACAGAAAGGAGCCACCTGTGGCTAGCTAGAATCAATCGAGTGGGATTTACCCCTGATCCAGCAAAACGACATTATAAAGTTTGTTCTGATCATTTTGTAACAGGTACTTTGAATTATGTTGCTCTCTGTATCGATAATTAAATGTGTTATGGTTAGACTAGATATTAAAACATAGGAAGATCTACAGTGCCTGTGCTTGCACTTAATAACGCTCGACGTCTGACGTTGTTGTTGCACAAATATAACCTTCTATGTATAATATAGGCAATCTCCGCTTATTTTTGGACAATTTTATTAAAATTTGATACCCTAAAACTTCCATATCCCTATATAAACTACAAGAAAATCCCCAAAAGGCTGTCTATGTGATTAATGATTAAAAATCTTTATTAATATTAATATTACTACATTAGCCTAACACAATTGTTGTTTATTCATTTTAGGAAAACAGGCCGATCTCTGAGAGTGACGAACACGAGCGATGAGCACACATTTATCATCCATTGTAGCCAGTTTCATTTCCTGTACCCATCCACACACAAAGTAATTGTTTGCTTCGAGCGACTTGTAGTCCTTGAGCTCATCCAGAGTGTAGGCACTAACATTGTTCACCAAATAGTTGACGATGTCGGGGTAAGTTATATCAGGATAACATTTCAAGTCCGTAGTCCATTCGTACTTTCCCATCTCATATGGATCTTTATCGCCAACATCCTTCAATTTCTGTAAATACCTGGCTTTGCAAACCCCATCAAGCGTCTGTCTGTAGGGAACTTTTACGACTTATTTCAAGTTTCCCGAAGTGGACGTCATTGATGCTGTAAAAGTGTGGAAAAATATTTAGAAAACTGCCACAGACGAGTAAACAAAGTTTTGACTCACAAGATGGCGGCTGCCGCGAAGGATTATGGGTAATCGCCGCTAGCGGAAACCTATCTATTCGGCCGGTTTAGTTTACGTAATTGCAATTTTAAATTTCCTGCGGAGTTTCCTGTTGAAAACGTCGCAGAATGATGACGCGTGCGCGTGACGTCACAGACTGTAGCGGACATATTAGCGCAGCACCATTTGCGGCTAGAAGTCGTCTCTTTTTATCGCATTATTACACAGTATTCTGGACATCTGTGTTGCTGAATCTTTTGCAATTTGTTCAATTAATAATGGAGAAGTCAAAGTAGAAAGATGAAGTTGGGAAGCTTTAGCCTTTAGCCACGCAAACACACGGTGATTACTTGTTTAAAATTCCCGGAGGTGAAGCTTTACTATGGATCAGAGCGGTCAGGCGAACATGGTTCCCGACCACTTGTCAACCGGCAGGTTTCTGTGGTAAAAAGTAGCCTCTTACCAGAGATCAGCTGAGCTTGCGCCGTCCATGCAGCTGCCGTCGACTTCCCTCAGACACTGGCCTCAAGACACCCGTGTACACACCCCTCTGACTATCAGGTACTATTTAGTCTCACTAAAACACTAGCAACACAATAGAAAGATAAGTGTATTTCCTAGAATTATCCTAGTAAATGTGTCTAAAAACATCTGAATCCGTCCCAATGCAATCGCCTTTTTTTTTTCTAGTCCTTCGCTGTCAATATCATCATCCAGGAATCTTTCATCCTCGCTCAAATTAATGGGGAAATTGTCGTTTTCTCGGTCCGAATAGCTCTTGCTGCTGGTGGCTCACATTATAAACAATATGAGGACGTGAGGAGCCCTCACCCTTGTGACGTCATCGTCTGCTACTTCCGGTACAGGCAAGGCTTTTTTATCAGCACCAAAAGTTGCAAACTTTATCGTCGAAGTTCTCTACTAAATCCTTTCAGCAAAAATATGGCAATATCACGAAATTATCAAGTACGACACATAGAATGGACCTGCTATCCCCGTTTAAATAAGAACATCTCATTTCAGTAGGCCTTTAAGATGGAAAGTGTAGCTGCCATTATGATGTACAGTCATGTTTTCTAATGACTGGAAGTCTTCACCTATAAAAAGCATTTCAATGCACTTATGGATGATATACTACAGACCTGGGCAATTATTTGGACTTGGGGGGCCAAATTTAGGGAAATAATGTGTCTGGGGGCCGGTATATCTGGTTTTCAGGAACACTAATACACAACCTCACAATAATGTCTGATTGAATGCTAAAAACGTTATGACAGACCGCCTTAAAAACATAATGGAATTTTAAATTTTTCTATGAAGTATAAAACACTGAATATTGACAACACATGAACGTCACACCCCCTTTCGATCAACATATTTTACAATGAAGTGAAATGCAACAAAAGCGCAACAAACAGTGAAATATGAACGCAAAGGGTAAAAAATAAACCCACCTACAATATGATACAGTCACGTGTGACGAGGTCGGGTCTGGGATTTGTTCTCCCGGAATGCAGAACGGACGGCTACGGACAACAGTGTGAGGTAGGAGATGATTTATTTCTAATAAATCATACAAGTACCAAAAAAGACAGGACAAACAAAAGAAAAACGGAAAGCTAAGGATCGGGAACATGAAAACGTAACAGTCGCGTACAGCAAACAATGAAGCCACACCGACCGTGGTCAGCAAGGTGAATAAATAGCTCTCTGATTAGTGCTCAACAGCAGGTGAATGTGCAGAGCACTAATCAGAGGCAGGTGAAATCAATTAGTACCCATGGAAACCAAAACAAACACCCAAAGTGCACAAAACAGGAACTAAGGGAGTCCAAAACTAACAGAACATAACTAAACAAAATATGATCCGGATCACGGATCATGACAGATACATCTGATATTTGCTGAATTTCCCCCAGGGATCAATAAAGTACTTTCTATTCTATTGTATATATCACTAAGCTTTAGAACTTTGTTGTGAAAATCTCCTTCCGCGTCTGTGGAAATGCTTCCCGCCCACACTGCTTTGTGCCTCGTTTGATCTACTGTGACCATAATAACTACCGTATTTTTCGGATTATAAGTCGCATCGGCCAAAAATGCATAATAAAGAAGGAAAAAAACATATATAAGTCGCATTTTTGGGGGAAATGTATTTGATAAAACCCAACAACAAGAATAGACATTTGAAAGGCAATTTAAAATAAATAAAGAATAGTGAACAACAGGCTGAATAAGTGTACGTTATATGAGGCATAAATAACCAACTGAGAAGGTGCCTGGTATGTTAACCTAACATATTATGGTAAGAGTCATTCAAATAACTATAACATATAGAACATGCTATACGTTTACCAAACAATCTGTCACAACTACACCAGAATAATAGTTTGTTGTTTTATAATCAACAAAAACGGGGTTCATTTGATTTTAATGTGAAAAGCATAATAATATACCAGGATTGCAGTCTGTTAAAAATAGCACTTATAATGGGAGTCAATGGGGCCAAAGGAGGTCTGAAGAGAACATGTTTATATGCTATTCTAACAAACCTAGATTTATAACGGCACTTTGATAAATGCACAACATGGTGATAGCTGACTCTTCATTTACTGAAGAAGCAAGCTAGTGTGCTAATCACTGCCTTAAATGCTAACATGACTACAAAAACATATCGTTTTCCTATTAAGAAAGAACATACAACACTCTAAGCTTGTATAAACATAAATAAAAATAATGATAAATATGAAGATTTATAGTCGAAAAAATATGACATGTATGTGCAACACTAGTTTGCATTTATCATGAAAAAAAATAGTCTTTACAAATGAAAAAAGCGAAGAAGATAAACATATCTAAATGTTCAAAAAAATCAAATGGATCTTAAGAATCCAGAACAATATTTAAAGGCCTACTGAAATGAGATTTTCTTATTTAAAGAGGGACATCAGGTCCATTCTGTGTATCATACTTGATCATTTCGCGATATTGCCATATTTTTGCTGAAAGGATTTAGTAGAGAACATCCACGATAAAGTTAGTAACTTTTGGTCGCTAATAAAAAAGCCTTGCCTTTAGCGGAAGTAGCAGACGATGTGACGTCACCTGTGTGAGGACTCCTCACATCCTCACATTGTTTATAATGTGAGCCACCAGCAGTAAGAGCAATTCGGACCGAGAAAGCGACAATTTCTCCATTCATTTGAGCGAGGATGAAAGATTTGTGGATGAGGAAGGTTAGAGTGAAGCACTAAAAAAAAAAAAAAGGCGACGGCTCCAGGCAGCACCAGTGGGAGCCTTTCAGATGTAATTAGACACATTTACTAGGATATTTCTGGAAAATCCCTTATCTGCTTATTGTGTTAATAGTATTTTAGTGAGATTATAAAGTCATACCTGAAAGTCGGATGGCTGCGGTGAACGCTAGTGTCTCCGAGAGAAGCCGAGGAGCCAAGATCACAGCTGCCTTTTTGAGCTGCAGGATGAGGTCACGTAATAATAATAATAATAATAATGGATTAGATTTATATCGCGCTTTTCTATTGTTAGATACTCAAAGCGCTCACTGAGAAGTGGGAACCCATCATTCATTCACGCCTGGTGGTGGTAAGCTACATCTGTAGCCACAGCTGCCCTGGGGTATAGACTGACGAAAACGTGGCTGCCAGTTTGCGCCTACGGCCCCTCCGACCACCACCAATCATTCATTCATCATTCATTCACCAGTGTGAGCGGCACCGGGGGCAAAGGGTGAAGTGTCCTACCCAAGGACACAACGGCAGCGATTTGGATGTCCATAGGTGGGAAGCGAACCTGCAACCCTCAGGTTTTTTAAACGGCCGCTCTACCCACTACGCCATGCCGCCCCATATCCACTCAAGTCTCAGGTAAGAGCCGACTTAATATCACAATTTTCCATCCAAAAACTTGCTGGTTGACGTAGTGAAACTTGTTCGCTTGACCGCTCTGTGTTAAAGCTTCACAACAAACAAAGAAACACCAGATGTGTCTCGGTTGGTAAAGACAGCTGCAATCCACCGCTTTCCACCAACAGCATTCTTCTTTATAGTCTCCATTATTAATTGAACAAATTGCAAAAGATTCAACAACACAGATGTCCAAAATACTGTGTAATTGCGCGATGAAAAGAGACGACTTTTAGCCGTGTGTGGTGCTGGGCTAATATGTCCGCTCTAACCAATAACATCACAAACACGCGTCATCATTCCAAGACGTTTTCAACAGGAAACTCCACGGGAAATTTAAAATTGCAATTTAGTAAACTAAACTGGCCGTATTGGCATGTGTTGCGATGTTAATATTTCATCATTGATATATAAACTATTAGACTGTGTGGTGGGTTTCAGTAGGCCTTAAATGGTTCTTCTGCCAAGGAAACTACAATGTGTGTCTTTTTGTCTATTATCTTCAATAAAAACTTTTTGAGCACATTCCTCTATACCTGTGGTCGGCAACCCGCGGCTATTGAGCCACATGCGACTCTTTAGCGCCGCCCTAGTGGCTCTATGGAGCTTTTTCCAAAATGTATGAAAATGGGGGAAAAATGAAGGGGAAAAAATACATTTTTTGTTTTAATATGGTTTCTGTAGGAGGACAAACATGACACAAACCTCCCTAATTGTTATAAAGGACACTGTTTATATTAAACATGCTTCACTGATTCGAGTATTTGGCGAGAGCGTTTTGTCCTACTAATTTTGACGGTCCTTGAACTCACCGTAGTTTGTTTACATGTATAACTTTCTCCGACTTTCTAGGACGTGTTTTATGCCACTTCTTTTTCCGTCTCATTTTGTCCACCAAACTTTTAATGTTGTGCGTGAATGCACAAAGGTGAGTTTTGTTGATGTTATTGACTTGTGTGGAGTGTTAATCAGACATATTTGGTCACTGCATGACTGCAAGCTAATCAATGCTAACATGCTATTTAGGCTAGCGATATGTACATATTGCATCATTATGCCTCATTTGTAGCTATATTTGAGCTCATTTAGTTTCCTTTAAGTCCTCTTAATTGAATTTATATCTCATGACACACTATCTGTATGTAATATGGCTTTTAATTTTTTGCGGCTCCAGACATGTTTGTTTTTGTATTTTTGCTCCAATATGGCTCTTTCAACTATTTTGGGTTGCCGACCCCTGCTCTATACCTTCATCAGAAGTTGTTACATGTCTAAGTATGTACAGTATATTATACGTGCAAATTATATGTCTGGACTTCAGGGGACTATCTACATAATGACAACATTAATTACAGTTATTTATTTATTGAACATTCCTAATATTTTCGGTTCTTCAATCTGAACAATTTAAAGGACTATAATTATATACATATGTATATGTACAGTACAGCTCAAAAGTTTGGACACACCTTTTCATTCAATGCGTTTCTTTATTTTCATGACTATTTACATTGTAGATTGTCACTGGAGGCATCACAACTATGAATGAACAGGTGAAATAACTGAAAACATGTTTTATATTCTCGTTTCTTCAAAATAGCCACCCTTTGCTCTGATTACTGCTTTGCACACTCTTAGCATTCTCTCGATGAGCTTAAAGAGGTAGTCACCTGAAATGGTTTGTACTTCATAATTTTGATGCTTTTAGTGACAATCTACAAGTAAATAGTCATAAAAGTCCATAGTGGATAAAACATATTAATGGGAGAGTCCAGTCCATAGTGGATCTAACATAATAGTGAGAGTCCAGTCCATAGTGGATCTAACATAATAGTGTGAGAGTCCAGTCCATAGTGGATCTAACATAATAGTGTGACAGTCCAGTCCATAGTGGGAATCTAACATAATAGTGTGAGAGTCCAGTCCATAGTGGATCTAACATAATAGTGAGAGTCCAGTCCATAGTGGATCTAACATAATAGTGAGAGTCTAGTCCATAGTGGATCTAACATAATAGTGTGAGAGTCCAGTCCATAGTGCATCTAACATAATAGTGAGAGTCCAGTCCATAGTGGATCTAACTTAATAGTGAGCCTGTCTAGTCGTCCATAGTGGATCTAACATAATAGTGTGAGAGTCCAGTCCATAGTGCATCTAACATAATAGTGAGAGTCCAGTCCATAGTGGATCTAACCTAATAGTGAGAGAGTCCAGTCCATAGTAAATCTAACATAATAGTGTGAGAGTCCAGTCCATAGTGGATCTAACATAATAGTGAGAGTCCAGTCCATAGTGGATCTAACATAATAGTGAGAGTCCAGTCCATAGTGGATCTAACATAATAGTGAGAGTCCAGTCCATAGTGGATCTTACATAATAGTGAGAGTCCAGTCCATAGTGGATCTAACATAATAGTGAGAGTCCAGTCCATAGTGGATCTAACATAATAGTGTGAGAGTCCAGTCCATAGTGGATCTAACATAATAGTGAGAGTCCAGTCCATAGTGGATCTAACATAATAGTGTGAGAGTCCCGTCCATAGTGCATCTAACATAATAGTGAGAATCCAGTCCTCAGGGATCTAACCTAATAGTGAGAGAGTCCAGTCCATAGTGGATCTAACATAATAGTGTGATAGTCCAGTCCATAGTAGATCTAACATAATAGTGTGAGAGTCCAGTCCATAGTGGATCTAACATAATAGTGAGAGTCCAGTCCATCTAGTGGATCTAACATAATAGTGTGAGAGTCCCGTCCATAGTTGATCTAACATAATAGTGAGATTCCAGTCCATAGTGGATCTAACATAATAGTGAGAGTCCAGTCCATAGTGGATCTAACATAATAGTGTTAGAGTCCAGTCAATAGTGGATCCAACCTAATAGTGAGAGAGTCCAGGTCATAGTGCATCTAACATAATAGTGTGAGAGTCCAGTCCATAGTGGATCTAACATAATAGTGAGAGTCCAGTCCATAGTGGATCTAACATAATAGTGTGAGAGTCCAGTCCATAGTGGATCTAACATAATAGTTAGAGTCCAGTCCATAGTGGGGGCTAGCAGGAGACCATCCTGAGCGGAGACAGGTCAGCAGCGCAGAGATGTCCCCAACCAATGCACAGGCGAGCGGTCCACCTTGGGTCCCCGACTCTGTTCGATAAAATGAAAACAGAGGAAGTTGTCCGGATTTTGTAAATGGAAGTCTTGTTACTACTAGGAAAAGTCGCCACAACTTTAAAATGAGGGTTTTTTACACATACCTAATACTTCACAGGTGTCATCATTTTGATACCTTTAGTGACATGTACTGTGTGTGTGTGTGTGTGTGTGTGTGTGTGTGTGTGTGTGTGTGTGTGTGTGTGTGTGTGTGTGTGTGTGTGTGTGTGTGTGTGTGTGTGTGTGTGTGTGGTGTGTGTGTGTGTGTGTGTGTGTGTGTGTATTTTGACCCTTCTTGAAATATCAACAAGGAAAAGTACCTTCCATATGAGGACTGGTGAACTAGTTAGGACATAAAACGTGGTCCCAATACAGAAAACCATTGCATCTAATAGAGAGCCAAATCCTAGAGTCTGTGAACATTGCTCCAAAGTCAGATTATTTTCTTGTTGATCTAATGTACATACAAAAGTAAACATTAACAGGTGCAAAGAAAGCAATATATGATAAAACAAGACCACAGCTAAAGAAGGACTTTCCTATTTATTTCCGAAAAAACCTGCCATGTGAACAGCTGATTTTACGGCTCCGGTGCTGACATAAGACAACCCAAGTCCCATATGTGACCGTAGGATGAACAAATACACTATGTTAAATAAGACTAAAATGGCCTTTAACAATTAGCTTCTACAACTGGGCTGCCCAAAGGGCGGCAAAGGGGCCATCAGTGGTCCGTGACTCGTTTGTCATCGGCCTTAAGCACATTACAAAAAACAAAAAATAGAGATCTCAAATTAAGGTGGTGCCAAAAGGAGGGATTTTTCAACTTGACTGTGTGTTGGTTTTAAAAGTGCTCCCCTTCTGGTCAACATATGAAATAACAAGTGTGTGTAAGAAATTTATATGCGCCCCCTTTCGCCAAAGTTGATTAAAACAAATAAAATAAATCGGTATATAGAGACATACTGTAATAACTTAAACCAATTACAAACAAAAAATAAAAGCTTACCTTTGTTTTATATTCGCATAGTTTGTATATATTATTAAAGACCTACTGAAACCCACTACTACCGACCACGCAGTCTGATAGTTTATATATCATTGATGAAATATTAACATTGCAACACATGCCAATACGGCCTTTTTAGTTTACTAAATTGCAATTTTAAATTTCGCGCTAAGTGTCCTGTTGAAAACGTCGGTATGATGACGCGTGACGTCTCGGAATGTAGCGGGACATTTATTTCCAGCCCGATCCAAGCTATAAGCATAATTACACAGTATTCTGGACATCCGTGTTGCTGAATCTTTTGCAATTTGTCCAATAATAATGGAGAAGTCAAAGAAGAAAGATGTAGGTGGGAAGCGGTGTATGCGGCCGCCTTTAGCAACACAAACACAGCCGGTGTTTCCTTGGTTACATTCCGAAGGTGAAGCTTTACTATGGAACAGAGCGGTCAAGCGAACATGGTTCCCGACCACATGTCAACCGCAGGTTTTGGTGAGCAAATTGCAGTAATAAGTCGGCTCTTATCGTAGACATGAGCGGAGTTTGCGGACTCTCTTACCTACTCCCACCGGAGACACTGGCGGTCACCACACCCGTGACCACACCCCTCCGACTTTCAGGTACCATATAATTTCACTAAAAAACTATTAACACAATAAGCAGATAAGGGATTTCCCAGAATTATCCTAGTAAATGTGTCTAATAACATCTGAATCGCTCTCACTGCCGTCGCCTTTTTTTTTTCCCCCCTAGTTCTTCACTCTCACTATCCTCATCCACGAATCTTTCATCCTTGCTCAAATTAATGGGGAATTTGTCGCTTTCTCGGTCCGAATCGCTCTCGCTGCTGGTGGCTATGATTATAAACAATGTGAGGATGTGAGGAGCTCTACAACCAGTGACGTCACGTGCACATCGTCTGCTACTTCCGGTACAGGCAAGGCTGTTTTATTAGCGACCAAAAGTTGCAAACCTTATCGTGGATGTTCTCTACTAAATCCTTTCAGCAAAAATATGGCAACATCGCGAAATGATCAAGTATGACACATAGAATGGACTTGCTATCCCCATTTGAATAAGAAAATCTCATTTCAGTAGGCCTTTAATGTTGTAAATACAAATCTTTATACATATAGAAAGGTTTGATCCTATAGAGGCAGGCCTCAAGAAGCTAACAAAACAATAATTGTGTGTGTGTGTGTGTGTGTGTGTGTGTGTGTGTGTGTGTGTGTGTGTGTGTGTGTGTGTGTGTGTGTGTGTGTGTGTGTGTGTGTGTGTGTGTGTGTGTGTGTGTGTGTGTGTGTGTGTGTGTGTGTGTGTGTGTGTGTGTGTGTGTGTAAAAATATAATCACAGAATTGAAATATTTAGTGAGCACATGAGTTAAATGACTTCTCCACTAGGGGGAGCACCTGCACTACAAAGCCCCATAGTGTGTGTGTGTGTCTGCTTGCAGTGAATGTAAATGAGTGTTTGTCTAGTGTGCAGCTCCCTCACACTGAAGCACTGTGTTGTGTTTGTGCTCTCATTTCATATGTAAATGTCCTCCCAACAGTTACACTCAGCTTGAGTGTGAAGTAGGGTCCAATAAGCCCAAATAGCAAAGAGAAATACAAATTTAAAAAAGCATGAAACAAACCAAACACCTTGGGTTTTAAAGAGGTTAAAGGGGAACTGCACTTTTTGGGGGGAATTTTTTTCCTATCGTTCACAATCATTAGAGACAAAAAGACAAAAGGTTTTGTTTTTTCCGCTTTCTAATATAAAAAAATGGACTTGTTGTAGGTGGCTTGCAAAGCAGCTAATGGGAGCAATCATTTCTACCTCTAAATCACTTTTTAAACTGCATCCAAAAACTGCCAACAATTTACAATCCGTAATCAGTATAATCACCAAGCTTTAGACTTAGACAAACTTTATTGATCCACTAGGGAAATTGTTTCACACAGTAGCTCAGTTACAAAGAGTGGAAAGAGTAAGGATGGAAGGGATAATGCCGGTATAAAGTAGACTAGACATTTACCATAGTAGCAATATAAAATATAACATATTATACAGTGGGGCAAAAAAGTATTTAGTCAGCCACTGATTGTGCAAGTTCTCCCACTTAAAATGATGACAGAGGTCTGTAATTTTCATCATAGGTACACTTCAACTGTGAGAGACAGAATGTGAAAAAACAAAATCCAAGAATTCACATTGTAGGAATTTGAAAGAATTTATTTGTAAATTATGGTGGAAAATAAGTATTTGGTCAACCATTCAAAGCTGTCATTGATGCAAGGAGGTTTTGGCTCAAAATCTCACGATACATGGCCCCATTCATTCTTTCCTTAACATGGATCAATCGTCCTGTCCCCTTAGCAGAAAAACAGCCCCAAAACATGATGTTTCCACCCCCATGCTTCACAGTAGGTGTGGTGTTCTTGGGATGCAACTCAGTATTCTTCTTCCTCCAAACACGACCAGTTGAGTTTATACAAAAATGGATACATGGATGATACAGCAGAGGATTGGGAGGATGTCATGTGGTCAGATGATACCAAAATAGAACTTGTCGTGTTTGGAGGAAGAAGAATACTGAGTTGCATCCCAAGAACACCACACCTACTGTGAAGCATGGGGGTGGAAACATCATGCTTTGGGGCTGTTTTTCTGCTAAGGGGACAGGACGATTGATCCGTGTTAAGGAAAGAATGAATGGTGAGATTTTGAGCCAAAACCTCCTTCCATCAGTGAGAGCTTTGAATGGTTGACCAAATACTTATTTTCCACCATAATTTACAAATAAATTTATGTGAATTCCTGGATATTTTCTTCACATTCTGTCTCACAGTTGAAGTGTACCTATGATGAAAATTACAGACCTCTGTCATCATTTTAAGTGGGAGAGCTTGCACAATCGGTGGCTGACAATACTTTTTTGCCCCACTGTATATACAGTATATAATTTCTACTAATATATTGTTGTGGAGGGGGGCGTGGCCCCAGGGTGACACACGCAAGTAAAATGGCGGCAGGGCTGTGTGTAAAGAAGTTTTCCGCGGCTTTTTGTTGTGCACGCACACAGACAGCTGTGGTTGTAACGGGATTTGTTAGCGCGCAGTTGTTGTCGCTTTTTTTAACTTCTTCTCCCCACTCAGGACTCCCAAGATGGGACAGACGTGACGTCCCCGGGTAACCACTGTGATGCACCACCACGCCCCCCCCTACCGCCCCGCCTCCTCAGTCGTCGTGGAGACCAAACCGAGGGGTAGGTGATCTTCTTCTTCTTGTGGCGGGACGTCTGCTGGCTTGGCGAGCGGGCTGACCACTGCGGGCCTCGCTGTGATGTCTGTGGCCATGGCAGCCAAAAACAAGAGGTTTCTTGCACATATAGACACACACACACACACACACACACACACACACACTGCCAAACCTACACAAACACACCACAAGCCAACTCCGAGACCCGTCCAAGCCCACCCTGCTCCACCCTACATTTGATATTTTAGCCCCCGTTCTCCTCACACACACACACACACACACACACACACACACACACACACACACACACACACACATACACACACACACACACACACACACACACACACGCGCACACACACGCACGCACACACACACACACACAATGGCCCCGTGGGCAGAGCGAGCGGCTTGTAACTAAAAGGTCACAAGGTTGATAACATCTGGAGCACATTTGTTTGTCAAAACAAACCCTTCAGTGTCCAAAGTGGAAAATACAAACCCCGTTTCCATATGAGTTGGGAAATTGTGTTAGATGTAAATATAAACGGAATACAATGATTTGCAAATCCTTTTCAACCCATATTCAGTTGAATATGCTACAAAGACAACATATTTGATGTTCAAACTCATAAACTTTTTTTTTTTTTATGCAAATAATCATTATCTTTAGAAAATGATGCCAGCAACACGTGACAAAGAAGTTGGGGAAGGTGGCAATAAATACTGATATAGTTGAAGAATGCTCATCAAACACTTATTTGGAACATCCCACAGGTGTGCAGGTTAATTGGGAACAGGTGGGTGCCATGATTGGGTATAAAAACAGCTTCCCAAAAAATGCTCAGTCTTTCACAAGAAAGGATGGGGCGAGGTACACCCCTTTATCCACAACTGTGTAAGCAAATAGTCAAACAGTTTAAGAACAAAATTTCTCAAAGTGCAATTGCAAGAAATTTAGGGATTTCAACATCTACGGTCCATAATATCATCAAAAGGTTTAGAGAATCTGGAGAAATCACTCCACGTAAGCGCCATGGCCGGAAACCAACACCGAATGACCGTGACCTTCGATCCCTCAGACGGCACTGTATCAAAAGCCGACATCAATCTCTAAAGGATATCACCACATGAGCTCAGGAACACTTCATAAAACCACTGTCACTAAATACAGTTTGTTGCTACATCTGTAAGTGCAAGTTAAAGCTCTACTATGCAAAGCGAAAGCCATTTATCAACAACATCCAGAAACGCCGCCGGCTTCTCTGGCCCGAGATCATCTAAGATGGACTGATGCAAAGTGGAAAAGTGTTCTGTGGTCTGACGAGTCCACATTTCCAAATTGTTTTTGGAAATATTCGACATCGTGTCATCCGGACAAAAGGGGAAGCGAACCATCCAGACTGTTATCGACGCAAAGTTCAAAAGCCAGCATGTGTGAGGGTGTATTAGTGCCCAAGGGATGGGTAACTTACACATCTGTGAAGGCACCATTAATGCTGAAAGGTACATACAGGGTTTGGAACAACATATGCTGCCATCTAAGCGCCATCTTTTTCATGGACGCCCCTGCTTATTTCAGCAAAACAATGCCAAGCCACATTCAGCACGTTTTACAACAGCGCTGGCTTCGTAACAAAAGAGTGCGGGTACTTTCCTGGCCCGCCTGCAGTCCAGACCTGTCTCCCATCAAAAATGTGTTGCGCATTATGAAGCGTAAAATACGACAGCGGAGAACCCGGACTGTTGAACGACTGAAGCTCTACATAAAACAAGAATGGGAAAAAATTCTACTTTTAGTGCTTCAACAATTAGTTTCCTCAGTTCCCAAACGTTTATTGAGTGTTGTTAAAAGAAAAGGTGATGTAACACAGTGGTGAACATGCCCTTTCCCAACTAATTTGGCACGAGTTGCAGCCATGAAATTCTAAGTTAATTATTTGCAAAAAAAAAAAAAAAGTTTATGAGTTTAAACATCAAATATGTTGTCTTTGTAGTGCATTTCATTGAATATGGGTTGAAAAGGATTTACAAATCATTGTATTCTGTTTATATTTACATCTAACACAATTTCCTGACTCATATGGAAACGGGTTTTGTAGAATGTTGCAGCGTGTCATCCTCTCTTATACATGTATGCACACGCGTGTGCAGATGAGTATTGACGCACAACAGCAGCAGCACAGTAGACTATACATGTCAGAATGTGATGTATACACACACGCACGAACACACGCACGAACACACACACGCACGAACACACACACACACACACACACACACACACACAGTTGTATCAAGAGGAGGACGATGCAGGAAGCAGAAGGAAATGAGCCAAAGTGACAAAAAACTTGGTGGGATCTAATTGCAGGACTTCTGCTGGATTGTCACCTTTACACAACTTAACACGAGCTAAAACACACTCAATGGCCCCGTTTACACTGCACACCAAATCAGATTTTTTTTTTTGCCCTCATGTGACTCAGAGCCGATATTTTTTGCCACTCTGTGACTACGATTACACTGCAGGCTAGTGTTGTCCCGGTACTAATATTTTGGTACCGGTACCAAGATGTATTTTGATACTTTGTAGTACTTTTCAAAACTTTTCTAAATAAAGGGGACCACAAAAAATGTCATTATTGGCTTCAGTTTAACAAAAAAAATTAACAGTACATTAAACATATATTTTTTATTGCAATTTTGTCCTTTAATTAAATAGCGAACATACAAAACCCGTTTCCATTTGAGTTGGGAAATTGTGTTAGATGTAAATATAAATGGAATACAATGATTTGCGAATCCTTTTCAACCCATATTCAGTTGAATGCACTACAAAGACAAGATATTTGATGTTCAAACTCATAAATCAGTCCATCTTAGATGGTCTCGGGCCCAGAGAAGCCGGTGGCGTTTCTGGATGTTGTTGATAAATGGCGTTCGCTCTGCATAGTAGAGCTTTAACTTGCACTTACAGATGTAGTGAAACTGTATTTAGTGACAGTGGTTTTCTGAAGGGTTCCTGAGCCCATGTGGTGATATCCTTTAGAGATTTATGTCGGTTTTTGATACAGTGCCATCTGAGGGATCGAAGGTCATGGTCATTCAATGTTGGTTTCCGGCCATGCCGCTTACGTGGAGGGATTTCTCCAGACTCTCTGGATCTTTTGATGATATTACGGACCGTAGATGTTGAAATCCTTAAATTTCTTGCAAATGCACTTTGAGAAACGTTGTTCTTAAACTGTTTGACTATTTGCTCACGCAGTTGTGGACAAAGGGGTGTACATCGCCCCATCCTCTCTTGTGAAAGACTGAGCATTTTTTGGGAAGCTGTTTTTATACCCAATCATGGCACCCACCTGTTCCCAATTAGCCTGCACACCTGTGGGATGCAGTGTTAATTTTGACAGCAAAATTTGATTTAGTTTTAGTCATAGTCTTTTGACTAAAATGTAATTTAGTTTGAGTCATATTTTAGTTATTTAAATTGTTTTAGTCTAGTTTTAGTTGACGAAATATCATAAGATTATAGTCGACGAAAACTACAGTAGATTTAGTCGACTAAAGGGTAATATCTAAACTTTCCCTTCAATTTCTGAAAGTCAAAGCAAAACAGCGGAAAAATCACCGATACAAGTCGTATTTTGATGAAAACCATGTCTCAAATTTAGTATTTCACGAGTAAGCCGTGTAATAAACGGAATAACGTCGAGTGAGTCGTATGTTGTGGAAAATGCTTACCTGTGTGTGGATTTCGGGGTGATTCGACTGTAAATGTTGCTTCAAGTTTGTTGTGTTTTTCCCCGTAATCGTCGCGCTGCATTTCTTACACTGCGTCTTGTTATCTTTGACCTCAAATATAAAATTTCCCCATATGTCCTCTCTCCTCTTCCTCCCCGGCGTTGACATGTTGTCTTCTGCAGCGCATTCGCGGGTCAGTCTCAAACGCAAACTACGTTTACGTAACTTCCTTACCACGTCGTTCTGATTGGTTCTCTTCCCAACTCCTCCCGCCTCTTCGTAACGAAATGAGTTCCGATTGGATCTCGTCTCTGGCAGACATTTTCGTCTCGTTTTTATTTGTTGACGAATATGTCAATACACCTCGTCATCGTCTTAGTCCACGTAAATTATTTTTTATTTAGTTATTGTCTCGTTTTAGTCAGAAAAAAAAGGTCATTGACGATAACTATGACGAAAAATTTTCGTCAACAAAATTAACACTGGTGGGGTTTTCCAAGTAAGTGTTTGATGAGCATTCCTCAACTTTATCAGTATTTATCGCCACATTTTCCAACTTCTTTGTCACGCGTTGCTGGCATCAAATCTAAAGTTAAGGATTATTTGCAAAAATAATAAATGTTTATCAGAACAGGGGTAGGGAACCTATGGCTCGCGAGCCAGATGTGGCTCTTTTGATGACTGAATCTGGCTCTCGGATAAATCTTAGCTGACGTTGCTTAATATGATAAGTAACGAATGATTCCACTTGTAATCACAGTGTTAAAAATAATGTTCAAAATATAAAACATTATCATGCATCTTTAATCCATCCATCTGTTTTCTACCGCACCCGTTCAAGAATTTGCGTTAATGGTAAGAAGTTATTTATTTATTCTTCCTTAGTGTGGGGCTTGCCTTCCTGGGGTTTCTCAGACCACCAAGGACCAACATGAGAGCCTGTTTCAGGGTTACAATATAGTTTTATTTTTCAATAAGTCTCTCAGTTGCTTTCCAGCAATTGTATTTTTCTCTTTCATTTTCGCTCGCGCTCTGGCTCCAGCCCCAACCCCAACCCCGTCTCTCCTCCTGGCTGCTGCTTATAACAGAGCAACAGGTGATTAGATAACATCTACGCACCTGTCGCTGATTTCGAGGCCGGTCCTGGCACACCCCAGTTCGCTGCAGGCCAGCAGGCCACGCCCCCTCCACAGTTAGCTCGAGAATAACAATGTTATTACAAAGAATAAGAGACCTATTGTTATGTTCAAAGGGAAGGAGGCGACAACCAGGACAGAACTGCGGTTCTTTCAAGGTTTATTTTAAACCTTTGATAAATATATGACATGTGTATGCTACTCTAAGTGAATGAGTGTGACTATGTGTAATATTAATAATGTAAATGTTACCCAGGGTTGTTGTCTGTGAGTGTTGGTTGTAATCTTTCGTCGAATCACGTGGGGCAAGACGAAGAGGCAGTTCGTGGACAGGCAATGGGTCGTGGGGAGGAGCGAGGCAGTGTAGTCTGGGTCCGAGCAGGGAGGTCGTGGATCGAGGAGGGCAGTCAGGAATCCGGTTGGATGTCGAAGGACAAGGCTTGATCACGGAAGGCAGGGGAGTCACTGTGAACACACAAAGAGACATGAACCAGGGATACACAGAGAGAGAGCAAAGCAAAGGTGAGGAAATCACGGGGAAGGGGATGCCAGACGTGAAGCTTACGGGAAGGTTAGCGACGTTCTGGCAAAGGTTCCTTGGGTCTGCTGGTCTTTATGCCGCTCCCTTTCATCAAGTTCAGGTGTGTCGATTGTTGATTGACCACAGGCTTGTTGCTGCGCAGGCGTGCTGCCCTCAGCACGAGTGGGGACAAGTCTGAGTGCGCTGTCAAAGGAGGCGCATCTTGGCGCGCTGTCAGCAGAGGCGGCCGCAGCTCCAGCCGCCGAGGAAACGCGGGTTCGACTCCGTGTCATGACAGTACCTCCCCCCTTATGCGAGGCCCCCGACGAGCGCCGGGGAGCATCAGGATTGGCACGGTAGAAATCCTCCAGAAGAGAGGGGTCGGCAAGATAGGAGGCAGGCACCCAAGATCTGTCTTCCGGCCCATATCCATCCCAGTCTACCAGATAAACGAGCCCCCTACCTTGTCGACGGACCCTGAGTATTTCCTTGACCGTCCAAACCTGATCTCCATTCGGCAAGAACCTCGAGGGTGGAGGGGCAGGGGTAGCAGGGGACAGAGAACTCTCCGCTACCGGCTTAATCTGGGACACATGGACCACTGAGTGCCGCTTGACAGAGGGTGGAAGAGCCAATTTGACAGACACAGGATTTATGATGGACAAGATGGCAAAAGGACCAACGTAACGTGGCGCCAATTTTCTAGATGGTACCTGGAGGCTGAGGTCCTTTGTGAGTAGCATAACTTGTTGTCCTGGCTGATACGACGGTGCTGGAATGCGATGACGGTTGGCGTTGCGGCACATCTTCTCAGAGGCCCTCTTTAAGGCCGCACGAGCGGCTCTCCACACCCTCTGACACCGCCTAATATGAGCCCTAGTCGAGGGCACAGCGATTTCCAGTTCCTGTTGGGGAAACAAGGGGGGTTGATAACCCAACGAGCACTCAAATGGAGACATGCCGGTAGCGGTGTTGCGATCTGCTGCTCAGATCTTCACGTGTTTGTTTTTTCATTCTCAGTCTGACCCGTTTATTTCCTGTTTTTGTCCATCACTATGGTTACACATCAGTCCACCTGTTAGTCTCGCCCCGCACACCTGCTACTAATTTTCACCCTCCTATTTAAGCTCACCTTTTCTGTTTACTCATTCTCGGATCCTAATTTGCCCACGCGCATCAGTGACGACTCTCATCATTCGTATGTATTTTCTCGCTAGCTCTCACGCCAAGCCACTTTATTGTCTAGCTTTCATGCTAAATGTTTTGTTTACTCTTTTGTGTCCTCGTACCAAGTTCTAGTTTTCCTTGTTTTATCCTAGCTTTCACGCTAGCGTCTTTTGTTTACTTTTTCTCTTTACACCAGTATTTTTGTTCATAGACTTTTGTTATTAAATACCCTTTATCTTACCTATGCTGTGTTCTGCTTCGACGCATCCACGGGAAAACCACACCGGCATTACAATGCCGAAGAAGAGTCTTCACAGTAGGATCCGAGCATCAAGTTGTTTTTCCGCGTCGAAACCACGGGAGGAACCCTTCGACTTAGGGTTGTGGTTGGAGCTCGTGGCTTGGGAGCAGGAAAGACTCGACTGTGGGCCTGAAGTCTCCTCCGAAGCCGTTCGCGCTGCCCCGAAGAAGCGGGGGGTCCAGTGGAGAGGTCCCCCGCGCGGCAGTAATGTTCCAGCACCACTTATTCCTCCCCATGGACACAGCAAGTTTCACCCCGTCCAGGATTCACCCGTCATTACCGGTAATCCTGCTTGTTTTTTTTCAAATCATTCCTTAAGCTGCCATGACACTTTTTCTGACACAAGCGATGACGTCATTTGGGGAACGCCCACCGGTGACGCAACACCGGCCTCTGTTGATGACATTTTTTCAGAAGATTTTTTTATTGTGGACGATATATCTCAGCCATTTTCCAAAAACTTGGACAGTAATAATACTTTCACACAGTATCAGGACATTTATATTGATTCTAGTCACCCTCAGTATATTGTTAATTGTCAAGATCAGCCTCCCATTACTTTGGCCCCGCCCACATCTCAGCCTATTTCACGTCCTACCCCTACGTCACCTGATTTTGAAACTGACCTAGAAAAATATAGTCCTGCCTGGATGGACGAGTGGTACAGGAGAGTTTTGATTGAACTGGAGCTGGAGGAGAAATTTCTTGCTGCTCAGAACAATCCTCTCCTCATACAGACTAATGGGGTGGAGTCTGCCCTCCTCCAAACCTCCCACCGCCCGCCCTTACGGTCAGCCTCTATCCAACGGGACCCCGTCTGGAATCCGGGTCTCGAGGGGAGGGCCAGTATTACTACTAAGCCTCCTAGACCTCCACCACCGGTGTTCACCCCTGTTAAACCTGTTAAGCCACTACGGCCTCCTAGACCTCCTCCACCGGTGTTCTCCCCGGTCAAGTCACGCCCTCTTAGACCTCCTCCACCTGTGTTCCGTCCGTGCCCTAGTTCTAGTTTTAGTCACAGTCTCTCTCAGAGTTCGAGTCCCAGCCTTCTTCGTAGCCCATGCTCTAGTCCTACTCGTAGACCGACTTGTAGACTGAGTCGTAGTCCAAGTCCTGGTCCGAGTTTCCGTTCTGATTCTAGTTGTAGTCCTAGTCTTTCTCGTAGTCGTCGTAGTCCTAGTTCCACTCGTAGACTGATTCGTAGTCCGAGTCCTGTTTCGAGTCCGGTCCCGAGTCTTGTTTCTTGCCTTTGTAATATTAGTACTGATTCCCCTCGTGGTCTTAGTCCGAACCCTAGTCCTTACCCAAGTTCTTGTCCGAGCCCCAGCGTTACTGTAAGTCCTAGTCTTTGTCCTAGTCCTTGCCCGAGCACCAGTTTGATTGTTAGTCCCAGTCCTTGCCCAAGCCCTAGTTTGACCGTTTGTCCTAGTTCTTGCCCAAGCCCTGGTATGACTGTAAGTCCTGGTCATTGCCCAAGCCCTTCTCAAAGCACTAGTGTGATTGTAAGTCCTGGTCCTCTCTCAAGTCCTTGCCCGAGTCCTAGTGTTTGTCTTATCACTCATCATAGTCCTAGTCCTGCTCACAGCCAGTCCCCTAGTTCTCCTCGGCAGACCCCTGTGCCTGCTCCTCGGCTGAAGCCGACTCCTGCTCCTCGGCTGAAGCCGACTCCTGCTCCTCGGCTGAAGCCGACTCCTGCTCCTCGGCTGAAGCCGACTCCTGCTCCTCGGCTGAAGCCGACACCTGCTCCTCGGCTGAAGCCGACACCTGCTCCTCGGCTGAAGCCGACACCTGCTCCTCGGCTGAAGCCGACACCTGCTCCTCGGCTGAAGCCGACACCTGCTCCTCGGCTGGAGCCGACACCTGCTCCTCGGCTGGAGCCGACACCTGCTCCTCGGCTGGAGCCGACACCTGCTCCTCGGCTGGAGCCGACACCTGCTCCTCGGCTGAAGCCGACACCTGCTCCTCGGCTGAAGCCGACACCTGCTCCTCGGCTGAAGCCGACACCTGCTCCTCGGCTGAAGCCGACACCTGCTCCCAGTCTGGTTCTCACACCAGCACATGACTCTGACCTGGTTTTCACGCCAGAATTAGACTCTCGCCTGGTTTTCACGCCAGAAAATGTTTCTAGCCTTGTTCTCACGCCAGTTTCAGACTCTAAACTGGTTCTCACGCCAGCACAAACTCCAAGGCTGGAGCCCACACCAGCGCCGACGACGGGGCTGGAGCCCACACCAGCGCCGACGACGGGGCTGGAGCCCACACCAGCGTCGACGACGGGGCTGGAGCCCACACCAGCGTCGACGACGGGGCTGGAGCCCACACCAGCGTCGACGACGGGGCTGGAGCCCACACCAGCGTCGACGACTCCTGCGGCTCCCAGGCCGCCTCCGACGACTCCTGCGGCTCCCAGGCCGCCTCCGACGACTCCTGCGGCTCCCAGGCCGCCTCCGACGACTCCTGCGGCTCCCAGGCCGCCTCCGACGACTCCTGCGGCTCCCAGGCCGCCTCCGACGACTCCTGCGGCTCCCAGGCCGCCTCCGACGACTTCTTCGGCTGCAGCACCCGCATCATCCTCGCCAGCTGCACTCGGGCCTGCTTTGGCTGCAGTCCCCGCACCCTCGTCTGCTGCTTCCAAGCCTGCTGGGATTTCGGTGCTGAGGCGTCGTCCACCACGTCGATCACGGGCGTGGCCTCTGCGAGGTCATCCTCCTCGCCAGACACTCCCTCCTCCATGTCGGCCACGGATGTGGCCGTGCCCGGGTCGTCCGCCTCGCCGGGCACCTCATCCTGCGATGCGGCCACTAATGTGGCCTTTTCGAGGTCGCCCGCCAAAACTTTTTCGGCAGCAGCGTTCCACCCGCCGCCGCCACATGATGTGTCCTCGGTGGATTCGGGGACGTGCGATCTGGCGACCCTCCACCGTGGCCTCCCTCCGCCCTCCCTTCGTTTGTGAACTTTCTGGTTTTGGGGAGGGGGTTCAAGTTTTTGTTTGTTTTTAAGACATCTGGTATCTGTCTTTTGTTGGGGGGGAATACTGTTGCGATCTGCTGCTCAGATCTTCACGTGTTTGTTTTTTCATTCTCAGTCTGACCCGTTTATTTCCTGTTTTTGTCCATCACTATGGTTACACATCAGTCCACCTGTTAGTCTCGCCCCGCACACCTGCTACTAATTTTCACCCTCCTATTTAAGCTCACCTTTTCTGTTTACTCATTCTCGGATCCTAATTTGCCCACGCGCATCAGTGACGACTCTCATCATTCGTATGTATTTTCTCGCTAGCTCTCACGCCAAGCCACTTTATTGTCTAGCTTTCATGCTAAATGTTTTGTTTACTCTTTTGTGTCCTCGTACCAAGTTCTAGTTTTCCTTGTTTTATCCTAGCTTTCACGCTAGCGTCTTTTGTTTACTTTTTCTCTTTACACCAGTATTTTTGTTCATAGACTTTTGTTATTAAATACCCTTTATCTTACCTATGCTGTGTTCTGCTTCGACGCATCCACGGGAAAACCACACCGGCATTACAATGCCGAAGAAGAGTCTTCACAAGCGGAGCTCTTCAAGGAGTTATAGGAAAACTCCACCCAAGGCAAATATTTGCTCCAAGACGTAGGTTGATGACTGGCGACACAGCGTAGCATGGTCTCCAAGCTTTGGTTCGCCCTCTCAGCCTGCCCGTTGCTCTGGGGATGGTATCCCGATGTGAGGCTGACCGAGGCCCCGATTCCCTTGCAGAAGGCTCTCCATATTTGTGATGTAAACTGAGGGCCTCGGTCAGAGACGATATCCACCGGGATACCATGTTGCTTGACGACGTGTTGTGTGAGAAGCTCAGACGTTTCTGAGGCAGAAGGTAACTTGCGGAGCGGAATGAAGTGGGCTGCTTTGGAAAAACGGTCAACAATAGTTAAGATGGTGGTGTTACCTCTAGATGCTGGAAATCCCGTGACGAAATCCAGAGCAATGTGTGACCAAGGACGGGCAGGAATGGAGAGAGGGTGAAGGAGACCAGCAGGAGGCCTGTGTGACGTCTTGCTACGGGCACAAGTAGCACAAGCAGCGATGAACTCACGAGTGTCCTTGGCCATGGATGGCCACCAAAAACGTCTTCGCAGCAGTGATAGGGTTCGTTGAAAACCTGGATGGCAAGAAAACAGGCTGGAATGCCCCCAATCCAGGATTCTGGGTCGTAGCTCCTGATGGACAAAAAGCTTGTTGGGTGGTCCACCTCCTGGTCCTGGACTGGAACGCAGCGCAGATTTTACCAGGTCCTCCACCTTCCAGGTTACCATCCCCACAATACGAGTGGGAGGAAGGATGGGTTCCGCCTCTGACGGACAGGTGGACTCTCTTACAAATAACCGGGATAGAGCGTCAGCCTTAGTGTTCTTGGAACCTGGTCTGAAAGAGAGCACGTAATTGAAGCGGGAGAAAAATTGCTGCCACCTTGCCTGGCGATTGTTGATTCTTTTTGCAGCTCGGATGTGCAGAAGGTTGCTGTGGTCGGTCAGTATCTGGAACTGGTGTCTAGCTCCTTCCAGCCAGTGTCTCCATTCCACCAGGGCCTCGTGGACCACCAATAACTCTCTATTCCCAGCATCATAGTTCTGTTCGGCCTGAGTCAGACGTCTAGAGAAGAAGGCAACAGGGTGAATCAAATTGTCACTCTTGGATCTTTGAGAGAGAATAGCCCCAATCCCCGAGTCTGAGGCGTCCACCTCAACCAAGAAGGCAGTGTCCAAGTCGGGGTGGACTAGAATGGGGGCGGAAACAAAACGCTCCTTTAGTTCCTCAAAGGCCTTCCTAGCCAAAAGAGTCCACACGAAAGGCACGTTTGTAGACGTGAGAGCGTGGAGCGGTGCCGCAACCCTACTGAAGTTCTGGATGAATCGTCGGTAGAAGCTGGCAAAGCCGAGGAACCTCCGAAGTTCCGTCCTTGTGGTTGGTTGCGGCCACTTCACCACGGCCTCCACCTTCTTCGGGTCGGGTCTTATATGCCCCCTTTCGACCACAAATCCCAGGAATTCAACCGAAGAGGAGTGGAAGCAGCATTTTTCTGCCTTAACAAATAGACAATTTTCCAAGAGGCGTTGCAGGACACGTCGGACATGTTGCTGGTGATCAGAGAGGTTACGGGAGAAAATCAGAATATCGTCAAGGTACACAACCACGAATTGATCCAGCATGTCACGGAGGATGTCGTTAACTAGTGTTTGAAAAACTGCAGGTGCGTTAGTAAGTCCAAAGGGCATTACCCGATACTCATAATGCCCCATATGGGTGTTGAAGGCAGTTTTCCACTCGTCTCCCTTTCTGATACGTACCAGGTGATAGGCGTTCCGAAGATCCAGTTTGGTGAATATGGTTGCAGGTGCCAAGGACTCAAAGGAAGAGTTGAGTAGCGGAAGAGGGTACTTGTTTTTGATGGTAATGTTGTTGAGGTGACGGTAATCAATGCAGGGCCGAAGTGACCCGTCCTTCTTGGCCACAAAAAAGAATCCCGCCGCCAGTGGAGACTTGGACGGGGTAATTATGCCCGTGGCAAGACCCTCCGAAATATACTTCCTCATGGCCTCCTTCTCTGGAAGAGACAAACTGTAAAGGCGACTAGACGGCAGGGTAGCGTTAGGGAGTAATTCAATGGCACAGTCATAGGGCCTATGAGGGGGTAGTCCCAGAGCACGTACCTTACTGAAGACCTCAGCTAGGTCGTGATAGCAAGCAGGAACCAGGGATAGATCAGCCTTGGGAGTCGGGGTAGTGGATTGGCGGACCGGTGGGGATGCCGACCCAAGACAGTTGGCCATGCATGGTGTGCCCCAAGCTAGGATTCTGCCGGAAGTCCAGGAAATATGGGGATTGTGGTGACGAAGCCAAGATCTTCCAAGCACAAGTGGGGCTACTGGAGCCTCCAGCACCCATAGGCTGATGGTCTCCTTATGGTTACCAGAAATGGTCATGGAAAGGGGCTCCGTGCGGTATTTGATGGGGCCCAATGGCCGTCCATCCAGGGCCTGTGCTGGCAGCGTCTTGTCCAGGAAGATCAAGGGAATGCCCATCTGCCGGGCGAACTTGTAGTCCAAAAGACTTTCGTCAGCTCCAGAGTCCACAAATGCCTGTACTTGAATGCTCCTCTTGTCCCAGGCCAGAATAGTGGGGAGCAGTATGTCTGGATTTTCTTCATTACGGGGGAATAAGGTATGGTTCACCTGGATAGTAGTGGTATTAGAGGAACGGTCTGGTTCCACTTCTGCCTTGAAGGTAGGCAGAGTTTGGCTCCTGGAGGCAGCTCTCTGGTCTCGCTCTGCTGCTCGCTCACAAAGTCTTAAGTCAAATTGGAGGGCCAGTTCAATGAGGTCTTTGCAGGAAAGAGGTCTGTCTCTCAGCAGACCATCTTTAATCTCTTCAGAGAGGCCGCGACGGAATGCGCTTTGGAGTGCCCTGTCCCCCCAACCGCTGTCCGCCGCCAGGGTCCGGAATTCCAGGGTATAGGCTGCCACGGAACGTGAGCCCTGTGAGATGGAGTGCAGACGTCCGGCCGCGTCTCCCCCATCCTTGGGGTGATCAAAAACAGCCTGAAATTCCACACGGAATGCAGAATAGTCGGAGTTGAGCCCCATGGTCCTGTCGACTGCGGCAGTAGCCCACTTGAGAGCCGGGCCGGAAAGCAAAGAAAATATAAATGCAATCTTGGCACCATCGGAGGAATAGCGGGAGGGCTGGTGACGAAAGATGAGGTCACATTGTACCAAAAACCCTCGACATAGTTCAAAGTCCCCCTCAAAGGGTCTAGGGCTGGCAATTCTGGGCTCTCGTTCCAGAATACTGTGTTCAGGTCTTCTGACTGGAGAAGCATGTGGGGGTTCCACAGGTCCTGGACTGGCCCCAGGGCACATGTTGTCCAGTCTGGAATGTAGTCGGGTAAAGTCTCTCTCTAATTTGTCCTCAAGGGCAGAAAAACGAACCTGATGTTCGCTAACCACGGAGCTAAGGATTGCCAGGTCGGAGGATCTGGATGTCCGGGGCTGGGGCTTACCGTTGTCACCTGGTTCCGACATGTTGTTGGCCAGAACGTACTGTTATGTTCAAAGGGAAGGAGGCGACAACCAGGACAGAACTGCGGTTCTTTCAAGGTTTATTTTAAACCTTTGATAAATATATGACATGTGTATGCTACTCTAAGTGAATGAGTGTGACTATGTGTAATATTAATAATGTAAATGTTACCCAGGGTTGTTGTCTGTGAGTGTTGGTTGTAATCTTTCGTCGAATCACGTGGGGCAAGACGAAGAGGCAGTTCGTGGACAGGCAATGGGTCGTGGGGAGGAGCGAGGCAGTGTAGTCTGGGTCCGAGCAGGGAGGTCGTGGATCGAGGAGGGCAGTCAGGAATCCGGTTGGATGTCGAAGGACAAGGCTTGATCACGGAAGGCAGGGGAGTCACTGTGAACACACAAAGAGACATGAACCAGGGATACACAGAGAGAGAGCAAAGCAAAGGTGAGGAAATCACGGGGAAGGGGATGCCAGACGTGAAGCTTACGGGAAGGTTAGCGACGTTCTGGCAAAGGTTCCTTGGGTCTGCTGGTCTTTATGCCGCTCCCTTTCATCAAGTTCAGGTGTGTCGATTGTTGATTGACCACAGGCTTGTTGCTGCGCAGGCGTGCTGCCCTCAGCACGAGTGGGGACAAGTCTGAGTGCGCTGTCAAAGGAGGCGCATCTTGGCGCGCTGTCAGCAGAGGCGGCCGCAGCTCCAGCCGCCGAGGAAACGCGGGTTCGACTCCGTGTCATGACACCTATTATACTCTAAAAATGTTGGTCTTACTTAAAAATGCACGTGTTTAGTTTTGTTCAGTGTAAAAAAAAATATTATATGGCTCTTACGGAAATACATTTTAAAATATTTGGCTTTTTGGCTCTCTCAGCCAAAAAGGTTCCCGACCCCTGAGTTAGAACATCAAATATGTGGTCTTTGTAGCATATTCAACTGAATATGGGTTGAAAATTATTTTAAATCAAACAAAAAACTGCACTGTTGTTTAAAAAGAACAAAAAGTAACTTTATTTAATTGTTCAAAAAGTACAATTAAGTAGAAGTGTTAAAAAGTTGAGATGTTAACTAAATAAAAAAACAGTTGTCACAACTCAAAGCTGACATATATGAGCTGTTTTTGTTTTTGTTAAATATAAAAATCCGGTTGGTTTTGATTATTGGAAATAAATGTAAACCTTTGTTCCTGGGCTTCTTGTGCCTCGCTGAATAGTTTCCTCAAAGTGACAAACAAGCAAAAAGGTGGAGTTTTTAATCCATTATTGTTTTTTTTAGTGTGTCAAAGGTGACGTCATCCACCCGTTGTAAAGTGTTGGAGTAGAAGTAGAGCATAAAGTAATGTCCAGCTCAAGTGTGGGGGTCATGTGACCTGCTCGCCATCATGGCTGCCCGAAGAAAAAATAAACAAGCCTTTTGATCACAAAGGCCCCATTCACCCCCACCGCCCCTTCCTACCCCCATTCCACTTGGCCTTCTCCTCAGCTCGCCTCCTCAACCCCTCTTTCAGCCCCCCCCCCCCACCCCCCTGCCGCCCCCTCCTGTGTAAGCGACAGATCATGAGGTCATGTGACCTGGCGAGGTGACACAACGAGCTCCTTATTCATCAAACACGCCATCACTGCCCAGTCCCACATGGCGGCTTGTGTGTGTGTGTGTGTGTGTGTGTGTGTGTGTGTGTGTGTGTGTGTGTGTGTGTGTGTGTGTGTGTGTGTGTGTGTGTGTGTGTGTGTGTGTGTGGGTGGCAGCTTTATAGTGGGACACAAAACAAGAAGAGGAAACTTTCCCCCTGCGGGGGGTATTCTGCTGTCACGAGTGTGTGAGTGTGTCATTTGGTCAAGCCCCTCCCACTTCTACTCTCTTCATGGGCACCACTCTTCACACGTTTACAAATGTCCATTAAAAACCCAACACAGCCGCGAGTAGACATTTTCTCACATGCGCTTTGTGAAATTCTGCCATGAGGTGGCGATTTGTCCAGGGTGTACGCCGCCTTCCGCCCCAACGTAGCTGTGATCGGCTCCAGCACACCCCCACCGCCACCCCAAAAGGGCCAAGCGGTAGAAAATGGAAGGATGGAAATATTGTGGTTCAACACGTCGCACTTTTTCAGCATATTCTGCAAATGAAGCACTTTATGACCAAAGTGACAAAATATACAGTGGGGCAAAAAAGTATTTAGTCAGCCACCGATTGTGCAAGTTCTCCCACTTAAAATGATGACTGAGGTCTGTAATTTTCATCATAGGTACACTTCAACTGTGAGAGACAGAATGTGAAGGACAAATCCAGGTATTCACATTGTAGGAATTTTAAAGAATTTATTTGTAAATTATGGTGCAAAATAATTATTATTATTATATGCCCTGCGGCAATTCAAGGAAATACGGTATATACTATAGTAGTGTTGATCACTAGAGAAGACCAAACCAATCAGAGCGTGCTGTTCAGTGTCGTGGCCTCTGATTGGCTCAGCCTCAAGCAGCATTACTCCATTGGAATAAACTTAGATTTAGACAAACTTTAAAGTACCAATGATTGTCACACACACTTTAGGTGTGGCGAAATTATTCTCTGCATTTGACCCATCACCCTTGTTCACCCCCTAGGAGGTGAGGGGAGCAGTGAGCAGCAGCGATGCCGCCCTCCGGGAACCATTTTTGGTGATTCAACTCCCCAATTCCATCTTGATGCTGAGTGCCAAGCAGGGAGGTAATGGGTCCCTTTTTTTTTTTTTATAGTCTTTGGTATGACTCGGCCGGGGTTTGAACTCACAACCTACCGATCTCAGAGCGGACACTCTAACCACTCGCCCACTGAGTAGTGATCCACAAGGGAAAATGTTACAAAGGATGGAAAGTGTAAGGATGGAAAGGACAATGCAGGTATAAAATAGACTAAAAATGATAAACACCGACATTTATTATTCGTATATTGTTATTTACAGAAAAACACTGATATTTACTATTTATACACTATAATGTTGTTTACATATAAATGCTGAAATTTATTATTTATATATTTACTCAAACACTGACATGTATTATTTATATATTATTATTCACAGATAAACACTGACATTATTTATATATTGTTATTTATAGATAAACACTGACATTTATTATTTATATGTTGTTTTTTACAGATAAACTCTGACATTTATCATTTATGTATTGTTATTTACAGATAATCACTAAATTTTTTCATTTATATATTGTTATTTACATATAAATACCTACATTTATTATTTATTTATTGTTATGTACAGAAAAACACTGACATTTATCATTTATACAATATATTGTTATTTACATATAAATACTGACATTTATTATTTATATATTATTTACTTATAAACACTGACATTTATTATATATATATTGTTAGTAACAGATAAACACTGACATTTATTATTTAAATATTATTTACAGAGAAACTGACGTTTATTATTTATATATTGCTATTTACAGAGAAACTCTGACATTTATTATTTATGTATTATTATTTACAGATAAACACTGACATTTATTATTTATTTATTGTTATTTACATATAAACACTGACATGTATTATTTATATATTGTTATTTACAGATAAACACTGACATTTATCATTTATATATTCTTTACAGATAGAGAATGATATTTATTATTTATATATTGTTATTTACAGATAAACACTGACATTTATCATTTATATATTCTTTACAGATAGACGATGACATTTATTATTTATGTATTGTTATTTACAGATAAACACTGACATTTATTATTTATATATTATTTAGAGATAAACGCTGACATTTATCATTTATATATTGTTATTTACAGATAAACACTAACATTTATCATTTATATATTGTTATATTCATATAAATACCTACATTTATTATTTATATATTGTTATTTACAGAAACATTGACATTTATAATTTATATATTTTTATTTACATATAAACACTAACATTTGTTATTTATATATTGTTATTTACGTATAAATATTGACATTTATTATTTTTATATTGTTATTTACAGATACACTCTGACATTTATTATGTATATATTGTTATTTAAATATAAATACCTATATTTATTATTTATATATTGTTATTTACAGAAACACTGACGTCATTTATATATTGTTATTTACATATAAATACTGACATTTATTATTTACATATTGTTATTTACAAATAAACACTAACATTTATCATTGATATATTGTTATCTACATATTATTTACAGATAAACATTGACATTTATTATTTGTACATTGTTATTTACAGATACACTCTGACATTATTATGTATATATTATTTAAATATAAATACCTACATTTATTAAACACTGACATTTATCATTTATATATTATTATTTACATAAATACTGACATGTATTATTTACATATTGTTATATACAGATAAACACTGACATGTATTATTTACATATTGTTATTTACAGATAAACACTGACATGTATTATTTATACAGTATATTGTTATTTACATATAAATACTGAAATTTATTATTTATATATTATTTACAGGTAAACACTGACATTTATTATTTATATATTGGTATTTACTTATAAACACTGACATTTATTTATGTATTGTTATTTACTTATAAACACGGACATGTTTTATTTATTTATTGTTATTTAGAGCTGAAATGGACCAAAAGGAATCCTTATAAACACTGACCTTTTTTATTTATTTATTGTTATTTAGAGCTGAAATGGACCAAAAGGAATCGCCTGACCCTCATGAATTTGTCATTTACCTTCAGGACGACTTTCTGACATCCAATGAACAATTAGGTACACTTCTATTTTTTTAAATCGTATCGTTTTGTATATTATTGCTTTGTATTTCATCGACTTACTTTTTAAGAACTGTGACCTAATAATGTCTATTGACACGACATCAGTGTAGAAATATACTAAACAACTCCTCCATACGTCATCAGCCTGATTTGTATAAACAACCTGAAGAGTGAAATACGGTGGAAAACACAAACCACACATTTCCACAGGAACGTAAAGGTTCCAGAAGGTTCCTGAACTTTTGGTGGAAAAGGAGCCTTATGACCAGTGGAAATGGGTCAAATTGAGGTTGTGTGACGCTGCCGTCACCATCGTGTCTGCTGGTATTTCTTCATCCCTGCCGGCTGCTCGGGCTCATTAGCACCTCAGTAATGAAGTGAGCTGATCAATTAGTCCCAATGGCGGCACCAATTCACACGTGCGCCGCCCCTCGGGGGCCCCGCTGAGTTTTTGTGGGCCTGCCTTTCACATGCAGATGCATGATGTGTCCTCACGCCTCCCTCCCCGCTGTCTGCCTCCAACCTGGCCGGCAGACGGGGGAAATGTATTTTAAAGGCCTACTGAAACCCACTACTACCCACCAGGCAGTCTGATAGTTTATATATCAATGATGAAATATTAACATTGCAACACATGCCAATACGGCCGGGTTAGTTTACTAAATTGCAATTTTAAATTTCGCGCGGAAGTATCATGCTAAAGCGTCGCGGTATGATGACGCGTGCCCGTGACGTCACACATTGTAGAGGACATTTTGTTCCAGCACCGTTCACAGCTATAAGTTGTCTCTTTTCATTGCATAATTCCACAGTATTCTGGACATCTGTGTTGCTGAATCTTTTGCAATTTGTTCAATGAACAATGGAGACGTCAAAGAAGAAAGCTGTAGGTGGGAAGCGGTGTATTGTGGCTGCCTTTAGCAACACAAACACAGCCGGTGTTTCATTGTTCACATTCCCAAAAGATGACGGTGAAGCTTTACTATGGAACAGAGCGGTCAAGCGAACACGGTTGGATTGGACCACACACACACAAAGTACAGTGTATTATGCAGCGATCTTTTTGAAAGATTGTGTTTCGAAGAGGGTCCCTTGCGAAGGGCAGAGATGGGCATCGCCAGAACCCATCAACTGGTGCTGAAGAAAGGTGCGGAGCCGACTTTCAGGTTGTACAGGTACGACCATATAATCTCACTAAAACACTAGTAACACAATAAGCAGATAAGGGATTTTCCAGAATTATCCTAGTAAATTTGTCTAATAACATCTGAATCGTTCCCACTGTATAGTCTTTTTTTTTTTTCCCTAGTCCTTCACTCTCACTTTCCTCATCCACGAATCTTTCATCCTCGCTCAAATTAATGGGGAAATCATCGCTTTCTTGGCCCGAATCGCTCTCGCTGCTAGTGGCCATAATTGTAAACAATGTGAGGATGTGAGGAGCTCCAACACCCGTGACGTCACGCGCACATCGTCTGCGACTTCCGGTACAGGCAAGGCTTTTTTATTAGCGACCAAAAGTTGCGAACTTTATCGTGGATGTTCTCTACTAAATCCTTTCAGCAAAAATATGGCAATATCGCGAAATGATCAAGTATGACACATAGAATGGACCTGCTATCCCCGTTTAAATAAGACAATCTCATTTCAGTAGGCCTTTAATGACAGAAAGCTCTGACCGAGAGGTTCTTGTCAATCGCCGACATTGGTATGGCAGAGGATTGGGTCTGGATAAACCCTCTCTCCAAAAATATTTCACAAATAATTTCCAAATGTCAACAAGTCAATAATAGAAGTCATGTGACACTGAGCGAGATGCTTGTCAGCCATGAAAACAATCAAGTGCTCCTTCTTTCCCCTTTTCTTTATTAAAGTCAATCCAAAGTAATTAAAGATAAATTTATTTTACGTCAAAACAGCTTCAATTGCTAGCTTTGTGTTTTTACAATAGTTGACAAAGCAAAACTGCGTACAAGGGGCGAACTGGTCCGATTTTGGTATCGGATACGGGTCCGATATCAGCAAAAAAATAGTATCGGGTGCATCTTAAATCCCCAATATTTTGTGCAAAAGCAGCACAGCCAGTTAACATCTAAATGTCCTCCAATAAGCACACTTGTGTTTTAGTCAAGAAGACAAAAGATAAACATGGCAGGCTATGGGCCAGTGTTTGTTAACTATAGGGCCGGGGGCCCGTTGTTGGGCCGCCAGCGCCTCCTCAAGGCCCGACACAAAATACGTATTTTTCAGCTATGGTCTGTATGGGCCGCGGGGGTACTCAGTTGTAATACACTTTTCCTCCACTTGTGGCAGGAATGACAAAGCGAAAGCCATTTATCAACAACATCCAGAAACGCCACCGGCTTCTCTGGGCCCGAGAACATCTAAGATGGACTGATGCAAGAGTTTCTTAAGCACAAAAATTAGAGATGTCCGATAATGGCTTTTTTTTTTTGCTGATATTCCGATATTGTCCAACTCTTAATTACTGATTCCGATATCAAGCGATACCAATATATGCAGTCGTGGAATTAACACATTATTGTGCCTAATTTTGTTGTGATGCCCCGCTGGATGCATTAAACAATGTAACAAGATTTTACAAAATAAATCAACTCAAGTTATGGAAAAAAACATGGCACTGCCATATTTATTATTGAAGTCACAAAGTGCATTTTTTTTTAACATGCCTCAAAACAGCAGCTTGGAAAGAGGTTGAGGTGGGCGGAGGGTGTATATTGTAGCATCCCGAAAAGAGTTAGTGCTGCAAGGGGTTCTGGGTATTTGTTCTATTGTGTTTATGTTGTGTTACGGTGCAGATGTTCTCCCGAAATGTGTTTGTCATTCTTGTTTGGTGTGGGTTCACGGTGTGGCGCTTATTTGTAACAGTGTTAAAGTTCTTTATACGGCCACCCTAAGTGTGACCTGTATGGCTGTTGACCAAGTATGCATTTTATTCACTTGTGTGTGTGTGTGTGTGTGAAAAGCTGTAGATATTATGTGATTAAGCCGGCACGCAAAGGCAGTGCCTTTAAGGCACGCCCCCAATATTGTTGTCTGGGTGGAAATCGGGAGAAATTTGGGAGAATGGTTGCCCTGGGAGATTTTCGGGAGGGGCACTGAAATTGGGGAGTCTCCCGAGGAAATCAGGGGAGTTGGCAAGTATGACTGGGAGACGCAACTGCTCTGTACTTTTTCCTATGTCCATGTACCACTCCGTACAGCGGCGTTTGAAAAAGTCATAAATTTTACTTTTTGAAACCGATAATTTCCGATATTACATTTTAAAGCATTTATTGTCCGCTAATATCGGCATCTCTAATATATATATATATATATATATATATATATATATATATATATATATATATATTCCTTACACACTAATTGACTGAAAGAGCGCACACTTGCCGCGCGCTCGTCCGACACTGTGGCACGAGCGCGATGATATCACGTTATCGATGGGAAAATGCATTTTTAAACAATACGATTTGCCTGAGCGGCTAGGAGACACTTAGAGTAACAAGCGGTAGAAAATTGATTTTAAAGTACAGCGGTATAGCTCGGTTGATAGAGCGGCCGTGCCAGCAACTTCAGGGTTCCAGGTTCGATTCCCGCTTCCGCCATCCTGGTCACTGCCGTTTTGTCCTTGGGAAAGACACTCTAGCCATACCTCTCCCAGTGCCACCCACACTGGTTTAAATGTAAAAATTAGATATTGGGTTTCACTATGTAAAGCGCTTTGAGTCACTAGAGGAAAAAGTGCTATATAAATACAATTCACTTCACATTTAAAAAAATTCTAATTAAAAAAAAAAGTTTTTTAAATCCCTAAACTCCTTGCCCGTTGAGAAATGTTGTTCCTAAAGTGTTGGACAATTTGCTCACGCATTTGTTCACAAAGTGGTGACCCTCGCCCCATCCTTGTTTGTGAGCATTTCATAAAAGCCGCTTTTTATACCCAATCATGGCCCCCACCTGTTCCCAATTAGCCTGTTAGCAGTTAGTATATTATACTACGGTGGGTAGTGTAGCATGTTTCGCTGGCCCGCACCCTCAAGGTGCGACACTTGCAAGATAATTACTATATCATAACTGACATAGAAGTGGCTCTGCACTGTAGGGGGACGTTAGCCCCTCGCATGAACGGTACTTTGCGTCGAAAACGCGTTTGTGCGTTTGTAGCAGGTTCCAAATAAATGTTGGATGAGCATTCCTCAACTTTCTCAGTCTTTTTTGCCACTTGTGCCAGCTTTTTGGAAACATGTTGCAGGCGTCAAATTCCAAATGAGCTAATATTTTCAAAAAATAACAGTTTTCCAGTTCGAGTTGAGTTTATAGCAAAACGTTCTATTTTGGTATCATCTGACCACATGACATCCTCCCAATCCTCTGCTGTATCATCCATGTATCCATTTTGGTATAAACTCAACTGGTCGTGTTTGGAGGAAGAAGAATACTGAGTTGCATCCCAAGAACACCACACCTACTGTGAAGCATGGGGGTGGAAACATCATGCTTTGGGGCTGTTTTTCTGCTAAGGGGACAGGACGATTGATCCGTGTTAAGGAAAGAATGAATGGGGCCATGTATCGTGAGATTTTGAGCCAAAACCTCCTTCCATCAGTGAGAGCTTTGAATGCTCGACCAAATAATTATTTTGCACCATAATTTACAAATAAATTCTTTAAAAGTCCTACAATGTGAATACCTGGATTTGTCCTTCACATTCTGTCTCTCACAGTTGAAGTGTACCTATGATGAAAATTACAGACCTCTGTCATAATTTTAAGTGGGAGAACTTGCACAATCGGTGGCTGACTAAATACTTTTTTGCTCCACTGTATATCATTGTATGAATGCACGCCAGCTGCAAGGCCATGATTCATGTTCCGTTCCACCCTTGTTTTTGTTTTTCTACCGCCAATGTTTGCCATGTGACTGCCACAGAACCTTCTGGGTGCCGCAATTTTCTCTGTGGCGAGGACAGGCTGCATCGTGTCGGAGGAGGCAGGAAAGGGAAGGAGGTAGGTGGGAGGCTGCGTGGTGTAACAGGTGACGAGGATTGTGTCGTGCCGTGGTCTGACTCCCACTTCCTGCTCACTTGCACATCCATCACAGATACAGTAGATTTATCTGAGAGGTGTAGATCTCTCACAGATACTTCTTTTTTGTTTCCACAAACACCAGTTGATCGTGCCTTCCTTGCATTCTCAAATGCAAGTAAACACTTCCTTTTGTCAGGTGTCGTCATGGCAACAAACAGAAGGCACTTGCATCCATTCACACCAGGGCTATTCAACTGACACCATGCTGGCCACCGAGTTCCGTTCAAAACTTAGGAGAGAAATATTTGTGCAGCAGATTCCTAAAAAACACAAAAAGTGCCGCTGTTGGGCAGAGGAACTTGGACTACTGGAAACAGTTCGGCAGATCCTTGCATTGACATTTTAAGCATGCTAGCAAACAGAACACTGGGGTTGCAGTTTGTGATTTACATAACTGGGCCGTTCCTCAAGGCACCTCGTTAAATCCTCTCCTTTTTGGCAGATACATCTTTTTAAAATGCGATTTATGAACTTAATTTGTTCAAAGTCTTTTGTTATTCATGTGTGGTTTCATGATATGCAGTGGGGCAAAAAAAGTATTTAGTCAGCCACCGATTGTGCAAGTTCTCCCACTTAAAATGAGGACAGAGGTCTGTAATTTTCATCATAGGTATCCTTGAATTGTGAGAGACAGAATGTGAAAAAAAAAATCCAGGAATTCACATTGTTGGAATTTTAAATAATTTATTTGTAAATTATGGTGGAAAATAAGTATTTGGTCAACCATTCAAAGCTCTCACTGATGGAAGGAGGTTTTGGTTCAAAATCTCACGATACATGGCCCCATTCATTCTTTCCTTAACACGGATCAATTGTCCTGTCCCCTTAGCAGAAAAACAGCCCCAAAGCATGATGTTTCCACCCCCATGCTTCACAGTAGGTATGGTGTTCTTGGGATGCAACTCAGTATTCTTCTTCCTCCAAACACGACCAGTTGAGTTTATACCAAAATGGATACATGGATGATACAGCAGAGGATTGGGAGAATGTCATGTGGTCAGATGAAACCAAAATAGAACTTTCACATCTCTCACAGTTGAAGTGTACCTATGATGAAAATTACAGACCTCTGTCATCATTTTAAGTGGGAGAACTTTCACAATCGGTGGCTGACTAAATACTTTTTTGCCCCACTGTAAATATATGTATGTATATATACATATATATATATATATATAAATATATATATATATATGGCCGACAATATCGTGATAATGTGTGTAGATTCAAGCTATGTCCTACAAGTTTGACAGCGACAAGCGAACAAACGCGTTCTCAATGCAACACAGCGTTCATGCATGGGGCTAACATCCTCCTACAGTGCAGAGCCACTTCTAAGTCAGCTATAATATAGTAATTTTCTTGCAAGTGTCGTCCTTTGAGGATGCGGGCCAGCGAAACACGCTACACTACCCACTAACCGCTAACCACAAGCTCGAATGTAAACAAAGGTGGGTGGACCCATACAAATGTAAACAGTAAGATACCAAGTAAACTATATGGTTGATAATACAGTGGTTTCATAGATATTTTTTCACTATTATTTTTTGTCGTTTGTTTTTACAAACTCAGAAAATAAATTCCTGGACACAGGCGGACTTTTAAGGTGGGGAAAATGAATTATTTCAACCAGAGCCAATAGTAAGGGGAAAAATATTCCTTGACATTGACATTCTGTGATTTTGTCTGATTATAACTGTGATCAAAAATGTAATTATTGAATAATATTGAAAATTTGACGTATCAATATCAGCATTTGTATGCCCGATTACAAGCCTTGTGGTTTCGCCCAAAACTAATGTAAAGCATCCAAACAACAGAAGAATGAGTGATGATCACATTTTAACAGAAGTGTAGATAAAAACATGAAAGTAACCAAATAGTAACAGTAAATTAACAGGTAGATTAATTATATTTTTGACAAAATAATTCAATTGAAAATAATAATATACTACCGCACGTCAGCAGCCAAATAGGAGGCTTTGTGACCCGTTTTAAAATGCTTCTATCGCCATCCATCTTCTTCCGCTTATCCGAGATCGGGTCACGGGGGCAGCAGCCTAAGCAGGGAAGCCCAGACTTCGCTCTCCCCAGCCACTTCATCCAGCTCTTCCCGGGGGAGCGCGATGCATTCCAATGCCAGGCCGGAGACATAGTCTTCCCAACGTGTCCTGGGTCTTCCCCGTGGCCTCCTACCGGTCCGACTAAGATGAAAAATATCTTATTTTCTATAAGGTTGACATAGGTTGATTGGCAACACTAAATGGGCCCTAGTGTGTGAATGTTGTCTGTCTATCTGTGTTGGCCCTGTGATGAGGTGGCGACTTGTCCAGGGTGTACACCGCCTTCCGCCTAATTGCAGCTGAGTTGGGCTCCAGCACCCCCTGTGACTCCAAAAGGTACAAGCGGTAGAAAATGGATGGCTGGATAACAATACAACAAAGGGGATGTTGGCCGAGAAGTAATGTGTATTCAATTGAAAAGGGCTGGACGATGTGGCTGAAACTGTATCACAATATAATTGATTTCAGTGTTTCCCCCAGAATATGTGTTAGTTAAGGTGGTGTCTCTCCAGGGAAACGGGGCCACGCCCGGGACTGACGGACGGACGGGGAAGGGGCTGTAAGGAACAGTTTAATTAGGCCTGTCGCCACCATCACGTCTCCATCTCATCGCTGCAATAGACTACAGACTGTGGTGAAGTAGGCCGGCTTCAATGCCTGAAGAAGCCTACAATTTTTGGTTGTGTTTTCCGCTCCGTATGCCGAATGGAAATATACGATATATCTCGATATTTTTTCCGTAAAGTAAAAACAAAATACAAAACAGTCCTAGTTACCTGAGATACTAAATATGTCTTAGTAAGTCAATATTTACTCAGTCAAAAATAATGACTAAGTCAAATTAATGACTTCAACGTTAAGAGTTAAAAGTGGGGCCACATGCTAACGTATGCTCAACTCATCATGCTTAATTTATTACAGCATTTGGGAAGCCTGTAGTTGATTTTTATGATAAAAAATTTATATTTTTATCACGATGTGATAGCAGGGACCCTGCCATTCAAAACTAGGCTGCTACATTACTAATGATTAATGTAGCTATAGCTGTAAAAATAGTACAATAGCAATAATAATATTAATTATTAAAGTCAAATACAAATAAGGGAACAAGGGAAGTATCCTACACTTCTCTTTTGTAAAGTAAATCTGAACAGTTGATACATCAACTACATGATTTGCCTGAGAAGCCGGACAGGTCAAAAAATAAATAAATAAATATATATATATATTTTTTTTTTAATGATTTTGGTTTAGGCAGTGGCTGGAGTATAAGTCGCTCCGGAGTATAATTCGCACCCCTACCGAAAATGCATAATAAAGACAGGAAAAAACATATATAAGTTGCACTGGAGTATAAGTCGCATTTTTGGGGGAAATTTATTTGATAAAATCCAACACCAAGAATAGACATTTGAAAGGCAATTTAAAATAAACAAAGAATAGTGAACAACATGCTGAATAAGTGTACGTTATATGAGGCATAAATAACCAACTGAGAAGGTGCCTGGTATGTTAACCTAACATGTTATGGTAAGAGTCATTCAAATAACTATAACATATAGAACACGCTTCAAGTTTGCCAAACAATCGCTAAATCCCATTAAATCTTCTTCCTCGGTTTCGCTTCTAAATAATATTATTTGATATTTTACGGTAACGTGTTAATAATTTCACACATAAGTCGCTCCTGAGTATAAGTCGCACCCCGGCCGAACTATGAAAAAAACTGCGACTTATAGTCCGAAAAATGCGGTACTGTACTGTGCAATCTACTACTAAACGTTTCAATCAATCAATGCATAATTTAAATTAACTTGGAAAAAAAAACCTTAATATTGGGACAGAAATGCATTTTTTTTGTCGTGATGTCATAGTAAGAACACCTTTTATTCGTTTTTACCAAAATACATGTTATTTATTTGCTGAAAACGTGGTAAGTAGGGGCATAATGATTTGTTTTGACAACGAATCAAGTTAATTCGGATTTTGTGGTTGCCGAAACTATTCAGGGACAATCTTTCTTGTATTATTTGGTGAGTTAAAATTGTTTCAGGAAAACTTGACAAAAAAAAATCAAGCAGTCTGTGAAATAAGTAGGGTATACTACCCAGCTTTCCGCCCGAATGCAGCTGAGATAGGCTCCAGCACCCCCCCTCCCATCCATCATCCATCCATCTTCCTCCGCTTATCCGAGGTCGGGTCGCGGGGGCAGCAGCCTAAGCAGGGAAACCCAGACTTCCCTCTCCCCAGCCACTTCGTCCAGCTCTTCCCGAGGGATCCAGAGGCGTTCCCAGGCCAGCCGGAAGACATAGTCTTCCCAACGTGTCCTGGGTCTTCCCCGTGGCCTCCTACCGGTTGGACGTGCCCTAAACACCTCCCTAGGGAGGCGTTCGGGTGGCATCCTGACCAGATGCTCGAACCACCTCATCTGGCTCCTCTCCATGTGAAGGAGCAGCGGCTTTACTTTGAGTTCCTCCCGGATGACAGAGCTTCTCACCCTACCTCTAAGGGAGAGCCCCGCCACCCGGCGGAGGAAACTCATTTCGGCCGCTTGTACCCAGTATCTTGACCTTTCGGTCATGACTCAAAGCTCATAACCATAGGTGAGGATGGGATCGTAGATGGACCGGTAAATAGAGAGCTTTGCCTTCCGGCTCGGCTCCTTCTTCACCACAACGGATCGGTACAACGTCCGCATTACTGAAGACGCCGCACCGATCCGCCTGTCGATCTCACGATCCACTCTTCCCCCACTCGTGAACAAGACTCCTAGGTACTTGAACTCCTCCACTTGGGGCAGGGTCTCCTCCCCAACCCGGAGATGGCATTCCACCCTTTTCCGGGCGAGAATCATGGAGTCGGACTTGGAGGTGCTGATTCTCATTCCGGTCGCTTAACACTCGGCTGCAAACCAATCCAGCGAGAGCTGAAGATCCCGGCCAGATGAAGCCATCAGGACCACATCATCTGCAAAAAGTAGAGACCTAATCCTGCAGCCACCAAACCGGATCCCCTCAACGCCTTGACTGCGCCTAGAAATTCTGTCCATAAAAGTTATGAACAGAATCGGTGACAAAGGACAGCCTTGGCCGAGTCCAACCCTCACTGGAAACGTGTCCGACTTACTGCCAGCAATGCGGACCAAGCTCTGACACTGATCATACAGGGAAGCGGACCACCACAATAAGGCAGTCCGGTACCCCATACTCTCTGAGCACTCCCCACAGGACTTCCCGAGGGACACGGTCGAATGCCTTCTCCAAGTCCACAAAGCACATGTAGACTGGTTGGGCAAACTCCCATGCACCCTCAAGAACCCTGCCGAGTATAGAGCTGGTCCACAGTTCCACGACCAGGACGAAAACCACACTGTTCCTCCTGAATCCGAGGTTCGACTATCCGGCGTAGCCTCCTCTCTACTACACCTGAATAGACCTTACTGGGAAGGCCGACCTCCCCCGCCACCCGAAAAAAAGGGACAAGCAGTAGTAAATGGATGGATGGATGAAAGTGTTTCTCATCATTCTTCTTCTTTGTACTTTTTAAACACTATAATTTGAACAACCTCCTAAACTGGATCCTAACAGCACATTGTTTAACTAATTCACTTAAACCATGGGTAGGTAACCTATGGCTCTGGAGCCAGATGTGGCTCTTTGATGACTGCATCTGGCTCTCAGATAAATCTTAGCTGACATTGCTTAATATGATAAGTAATGAATAATTCCGCTGGTAATCAGTGTTAAAAATAACGTTCAAGAAGTGGCATTAATGGTGAGAAGGTGAGCTTCCGAATAACAATGTTATTAAAAAGAATAACAGACTTATTATGTGAAGATCTGTCACTTAATTAATGAGTTTGTGCTTATTGTTTTTTATTTACTTCCAATCAGTGCTCTTATTTTGTTTCAATTTCCCGCTTGTCCCAATGGGCGCTGTTTTTTCCCCTCACCTGCTGTTAATTGGCAGCCGTTCCGCACCTGCTGCCAATCAGCATGTTTCTAGTTATGCTTGTCTCACACGCTCCTCAGGGCTCAAATATTGACTGTTGTTTAGAACTGTACATCCAAGACTGCTTTATTCTCCTCTGTTGATGATTTTAAAAGCCTCTTACCTGCCCTTCGCTCTCCAGGTTCCTGTTTCTTGGGGTCGCCACTACTGCTGCCATGCGAGTTTGTGACATATTATGCTCTATAAATGTTGTTGTTAGTCTTTTATTACGAAGCCACGCTGTTGTAACACGTGCTGAATGTGGCTTGGCATTGTCTTGCTGAAATAAGCAGGGGCGTCCATGATAACGTTGCTTGGATGACAACATATGTTGCTCCAAATCCTGTATGGACCTTTCAGCATTAATGGTGCCTTCACAGATGTGTAAGTTACCCATGCCTTGGGCACTAATACACCCGCATACCATCACAGATGCTGGCTTTTGAACTTTGCGCCTATAACAATCCAAATGGTTATTTTCCTCTTTGTTCTGGAGGACACCACATCCTCTGTTTCCAAATATAATTTGAAATGTGGACTCGTCAGACCATAGAACACTTTTCCACTTTGCATCAGTCCATCTTAGATGAGCTCGGGCCCAGCGAAGCCGGCAGCGTTTCAGGGTGTTGTTGGTAAATGGGTTTAGTTTTGCATGGTAGAGTTTTAACTTGCACTTGCAGATGTAGCGACCAACTGTAGTTACTGACAGTGGGTTTATGAAGTATTCTTGAGCCCATGTGGTGATATCCTTTACACACTGATGTCGGTTTTTGATGCAGTACCGCCTGAGGGATCAAAGGTCCGTAATATCATCGCTTACGTGCAGTGATTTCTCCAGATTCTCTGAACATTTTGATGATTTTACGGACCGTAGATGGTAAAATCCCTAAATTCCTTGCAATAGCTCGTTGAGAAATGTTGTTCTAAAACTGTTCAACAATTTGCTTACAAAGTGGTGACCCTCGCCCCATCCTTGTTTGTGAATTACTTAGCATTTCATTGAAGCTGCTTTTATACCCAATCATGGTACCCACCTGTTCCCAATTAGCCTGCTCACCTGTGGGATGTTCCATATAAGTGTTTGATGAGCATTCCTCTACTTTATCGTTAAGAGGCGACTTTTTAACACAATTTTCTCACTGAAACCTGCCGGTTGACAAGTTGTCGGGAATCATGTTCGCTTGACCGCTCTGATCCATAGTAAAGCTTCACCTCCGGGAATTTTAAACAAGGAATCACTGTGTGTTTGTGTGGCTAAAGGCTAAAGCTTCCCAACTCCATCTTTCTACTTTGACTTCCCCATTATTAATTGAACAAATTGCAAAAGTTTCAGTGACACAGATGTCCAGAATACTGGTTAATTGCGCGATGAAAAGAGACGACTTTTAGCCGCAAATAGTGCTGCGCTAATATTTCCTGACAGTCCGTGACGTCACGCGCACGCGTCTTCATTCCGCAACGTTTTCAACAAGAAACTCAGCGGGAAATTAAAAATTGCAATTTAGTAAACTAAACCGGCCGTATTGGCATGTGTCACGCCAAATTTCTCCCCCCTACAAACCCCCTCCACCCATTTACTTCCGGGGTCATGATTAATACAGTTTTGTTAACGCTATATTATAAAAAATATAACGCTATATTATAAAAATACAGACGTTTTGTTAACGCTATATTATGAAAAATAAAAATTGTTTTAAAAAAACTATTTACAAACACAAGCTATGTGAGGACGTAAGAGGAACCGTAACACCGGAACACATTAAAAGCGTTACTAAAACGGCCTTCTTTCATCTCCGTAATATCGCTAAAATTCGCTCCATTTTGTCCACTAAAGACGCTGAGATCATTATCCATGCGTTTGTTACGTCTCGCCTCGATTACTGTAACGTATTATTTTCGGGTCTAGCATTAAAGGATTACAGTTGGTACAAAATGCGGCTGCTAGACTTTTGACAAGAACAAGAAAGTTTGATCACATTACGCCTGTACTGGCTCACCTGCACTGGCTTCCTGTGCACTTAAGATGTGACTTTAAGGCTTTACTACTTACGTATAAAATACTACACGGTCTAGCTCCATCCTATCTTGCCGATTGTATTGTACCATATGTCCCGGCAAGAAATCTCCGTTCAAAGGACTCCGGCTTATTAGTGATTCCCAAAGCCCCAAAAAAGTCTGTGGGCTCTAGAGCGTTTTCCGTTCGGGCTCCAGTACTCTGGAATGCCCTCCCGGTAACAGTTCGAGATGCTACCTCAGTAGAAGCATTTAAGTCTCACCTTAAAACTCTTTCGTATACTCTAGCCCAGGGGTCGGCATCCCGCGGCTCCGGAGCCGCATGCGGCTCTTTGGCAACTCTGATGCGGCTCAGCTGCACAATCGCCGACCCCCCCAGATTGTTGCGGGGAGATTCCGGAATTCAATGCCTCTCCCGGACATCACCTGGGGTCAACGTTCTCCAATTTTCACTCGGACTACAATATTAAGGGCGTAGCGTGATGATATTACTCTTAACGTCCTCTTGAACGTCATCACGCCCGCCATTCACGGAATGCTATTTGCGTCCTATTGAACGTCATCACACCCTTGCGTGCCGACCGGACACATGCTTTCCGCCGCTTCCGTCGGCACATGTATGAGATTCCAAGGCATACCGGGTGACACAGAGTACACTGACGGTTGTGATATAAACAACTTTAACACTCCTACTAATATGCGCCACATTGTGAACCCACACAAAAGAAGAATGACAAACACATTTCGGGAGAAAATCCTCACAGTAACACAACATAAACGCAACACAACAAATACCCAGAATCCTTTGCATCTATGACACTTCTTGACTATGTTATACACCCCGCGAGCACCCCCCCCCCCCTCCCTGCGTGGTTAAGGTGGCTTCATAGCATGCCCTTATTCTTGTCATCTGGGTGACCACCAGCAGATATTAGCGAGAATAGTTGCGGCTCCCATTGTTTTCCTCATTTTGGGAAACGGGTTCGAAATGGCTCTTTGAGTGGTAAAGGTTGCCGACCCCTGCTCTAGCCTTTAAATAGACCTCCTTTTTAGACCAGTTGATCTGCCGCTTCTTTTCTTTTTCTCCTCTGTCCCCCCCCCTCCCTTGTAGAGGGGGTCCGGTCCGATGACCATGGATGAAGTACTGATCCGACTCCGCTTGGGATGGTTTCCTGTGGACGGGACTCTCGCTGCTGTCTTGCATCCGCTTTGAACTGAACTCTCGCGGCTGTGTTGGAGCCACTATGGATTGAACTTTCACAGTATCATGTTAGACCCGCTCGACATCCATTGCTTTTGGTCCCCTAGAGGCGGGGTGGTTGCCCACATATGGGGTCGTCTCCAAAGTTTTCATAGTCATCATTGTCACTGGCGTCCCACTGGGTGTGAGTTTTCCTTGCGCTTATGTGGGTTCTTCCGAGGATGTCGTAGTCGTAGCGGTTTGTACAGTCCTTTGAGACATTTGTGATTTAGGGCTATATAAATAAACATTCATTGATTGATTGATTGAAATGCGTCATCCCATAGTTGTGTTTGTAAAATTAATTTTTTAATTAATTTTTTATTTTTTATAATATAGCGTTAACAAAAAGTCTATTAATCATGACCCCGGAAGTTAATGGGGGTGTAGGGGGGAAGAAATTTTGCGTGACAGCATGTGTACATTTGGAGGGACTGGAGGAGATGCGGAAGAGGGGACAGGGCTGCGGAGGTAGCACTGAGCGCCGGGATGGAGAGTCTTTGTGGTGTCTTGGCTGGGTGAGCAGGTGTCGGACACCGCAGTCTCCTTGGACGTATCCTCGCTCCTCCATGCGGACTGGATACTGGCCGAGTTAGTGGAGTTGGCTCTCTTGGTTGCTTTGTTGGGTCTGCTCTTGTCTCTGGCCATGCTCCCTCCACCCCAGCGGACGATGGCGTGGAACACCGCAGAGGCCACTACAGTGTTTATGTTTCTTTTACTTTTTATTCATAGCTGTATGTAGAAGTAGCTGGTTGTATCCGCTGCCTTAATGTCTTTCATGTCCTTTGTGTTCTTTGATGTTTGATGTTTCCCTCTTACACACGTGAGAGGGATGTGTACTATGGCTATGAGTTGTTGTTGTTTTTTCACTTGGGCTCAGTCTGGACCCCCTCTCCAGGGGCCCAGGCTTAGACTGATTTTTTTTAATTTTATTTTATTTTAATCTTCTATTTTCTTCTCCCTTTCCCCCCCTGTATCTCACCTTTTTTGTAAGGGGCGCTGGAAGCCGGCAGACCCGTCAGCGATCCTGTTCAGTTTGTCGATCTTGAATGGGATTGTGCTGAAAATTTGAATTTTCCTGAAGGAATAAATAAAGTACTATCTAATCCAGGGTCGGGAACCTTTTTGGCTGAGAGAGCCAAAAAGCCAAATATTTTAAAATATATTTCCGTAAGAGGCATATCATATTTTTTTAAACACTGAACACAACTAAACGCGTGCATTTTTAAGTAAAACCAACATTTCTAGAGTATAATAGGTCTCTTATTCTTTGTAATAACATTGTTATTCTGAAGCTAACTGCGGAGGGGGCGTGGCCTGCGGGCCTGCAGCGACAGGTGCGTAGATGGCCCACCTGGACCTTGTTATCTAATCACCTGTCGCTCTGTTATAAGCATCACCCAGGAGGAGAGATGGGTTTGGGGCTGGAAATACAATTGCTGGAAAACAACTGAGAGATTTATTGAAAAATAAAACAATATTGTAACCCTGAAACAGGCTCTCATGTCGGTGCTTGGGGGTCTGAAGAACCCCCAGGAGGGCAAGCCCCACACTAACCAATAATAAATAAATAACTTCCTACCATTGACGCAACTTCTTGAACAGGTGCGGTAGGAAACGGATGGACGGATGAAAAATGCATGAGAATAATTTATAATTTGAACATTATTTTTAACACTGTGATTACAAGTGGAATTATTCATTATTTATCGTGTTAAGCAACGTCAGCTCAGATTTATCAGAGAGCCAGATGCAGTCATCAAAAGAGCCACATCTGGCTCTAGAGCATGGGTGTCAAACTCTGGCCCGCGGGCCAAATTTGGCCCGCCATGTAATTTATTTTGGCCCTTGAGACAATATTAAATTAACATTAGAGCTGGCCCGCCGGTATTATACAGCGGCGGTGCATTCACCGCTAATTCTAATACTTGCTAACCCTCACGATTTCCCCAGGAGACTCCCGAATTTCAGTGCCCCCTCCCCCCAAAATCTACCGGGGCAACCATTATCCCGAATTTCTCCCGATTTCCACTCAGACAACAATATCGGCGGCGTGCCTTAAAGGCACTGCTTTTAGCGTCCTCTACAACCTGTTACCATGTCCGCTTTTCCGCCATACAATCCGCATGCCGGCCCAGTCACGTAATATATGCAGATTCTACACACACACAAGTGAATGCAAGGCATACTTGGTCAACAGTCATACAGGTCACACTGAGGGTGGCCTTATAAACAACTTTAACACTGTTACAAATATGCACCACACTGTGAACCCACACCAAACAAGAATGACAAACACATTTCGGGAGAACATCCGCACTGTAACACAACATCAACACAACAGAACAAATACCCAGGAACCCCTTGCAGCACTAACTCTTCTGGGACACTACAACATACACCCCTGCTACCAACAAACCTCGATGTTGCATGTCACTATAAAGTTATATAAGCCTTGCTTGTTCAATATTCAATGCAAAACTTGTTTGGGTCCCTATTAAAAGGTTAAGTTGTTCAACTTTGGCCCGTGGCTTTGTTCAGTTTAGAATTTTGGCCCACTTTGTATTTGAGTTTGACACCCCTGCTCTAGAGCCATAGGTTCCCTACCCCTGATCTAATCTAATGTGTTGCAATGTAATATTTCATCATTGATATATAAACTATCAGACTGCATGGTCGGTAATAGTGGGTTTCAGTAAGCCTTTAATTTCAATATTAGAGTAAATGTAATCAAATCTGTAAAAAAAAAAAAAAAGGGGGGGGGGGCTGGTATCGGTAACACTCGCCCTGTATGGACTTGGTATCGAATGAGTCGAGTAGAGGATCTTCGGCAACAAGTGGGCGTTGAGTTTCTTCCCCCCGCGCCCTCCCTGGGCTGGGTGAGCGTGGGCGGCCCCGCGTGGCTGGGAGGGAGAGAGAAACACGACACCCCGACAGAAGAGGAGGCGAGGGGGGGCAAGAGGAGGGATCTCCGGCGGGCGAGTGGAAAAAGAAAAAGTGCGAGCCGGAGAAAAAGAAGCGCAGAGAAAGACGAGAGTTTGCCTCGGCGACTTTTACCCGAGCAGCGCCGCCGTTTTTTGGAGCGCGGGCGGAGACGAGGAAGGCGAGCGCGATGACGACGCGGATCACAACACGACCACGCTGCGTGGTTGCGACACGCGGGAGAACATTCTAGACTCCATTCCTGCGCTCCTTCCCAACTTCGGCCTGGGCCATTTCCCCCCGCGGAGTCACACACGCAACTTTCTGCGCACCCGGGGGAATTTAACCCTTCCGGGAAAGAAACTTTCTTTTAAAGTTTTTTTTTTTTTTGTGCCTCAAGCAAAGTGACAATAAAAAAAAAAGGTGATATTAGGATAAATCATTTTCCAACACGGGAGTGTGCTAGCACGCTAGCGAAGCTAACCAACTTTTAAAGTTGGCGTTCGACGGCATAAGTGAGCCGAGAAAGTCCCAGACCACCGCCATGAAGACCCCGGCAGACACGGGTGAGTTCGCGCCCGCTTCTTGTAAACTTATAACAACTATTTCATCAAGTCGGTGGTGTTTTGGAAAGGACAACAACAACAGGGGTTAGCTTTCCGCGGCTAGCACGCTAACTCGCCAGATTAAGAAGTTGATGGAAGGTAAAAGTGGCAGCAAAACTAAGGCGCATGCGCAGCTTCTTCGTCTCAACGTCAATCAAAGTTGATTTGGTCCGAAATCACGAGTGTCTCAAAGGGCTGCACAAGCCGCGACGACATCCTCGGCTCAGATCCCATATCAGGGCAAGGAAAAACTCAACCCAATGGGTTCCACTTAAAAGTCCAGTCCATGGTGGATGTAGTCAATAGTGTGAGAGTGCAGTCCATAGTGGATTTCGTTAATAGTGTGTGAGTCCAGTCCATAGTGGATCTTGTTATTAGGGTGAGAGTCCAGTCCATAGTGGATCTAGTTATTAGTGTGTGAGTCCAGTCCATAGTGGAACTTGTTATTAGGGTGAGAGTCCAGTCCATAGTGGATCTAGTTATTAGTGTGTGAGTCCAGTCCATAGTGG
>NC_084614.1:16573489-16655989 GCF_033978795.1 Nerophis ophidion | reverse complement strand
GGACCCCGACTTAAACAAGTTGAAAAACTTATTGGGGTGTTACCATTTAGTGGTCAATTGTACGGAAAATGTACTGAACTGTGCAATCTAATAATAAAAGTTTCAATCAATCAATCAAAACTCTGATTATAATCCCCTTAGCTCTCAAGGCAGAAAGGAAATGTCAACACAACCATAGAAAAATTAATTCTAAACATTGAACTCTTAACCTACCGTAAATGACCATGAATTGATTAACGTGGACCCCGACTTAAACAAGTTGAAAAACTTAAACAGGGGTTACCATTTAGTGGTCAATTGTACAGAATATGTACTGTACAATCTACTAATAAAAGTTTTAATCAATCAACAATATCTTCTTATAACAAAGGTGAACAAATAAGGAATATGTAAGAAATGCTTAATAAAGTGTAACAAAAGAGTGCAAAGTGTGAAAATGTAAACATGGAGTAACCTGAGAACTATTTTCTGCAGGTTTAGTGCCAGGAAGTTAGAGCTGTGTGTACGGGTGTAACGGTACACAAAAATTCCGGTTCGGTACGTACCTCGGTTCAGAGGTCACGTTTCAGTTAATTTTCGGTACAGTAAGAAAACAACAAAATTACATTTTTGGGTTATTTATTTACCAAATTTGCAAAATCGTCCACCAAAAATATTTTTCTCAGTGGAATATTTGATGTGAAGTAATCGGAACCTTGGACAGGTCAATAATTCATAATAACATTGATTTTGATTCATTATTATGTTTTGAGCAATGACAGTTTGAAAGAAAAAAAACTGCTTTATTTTATTAGTCAACTTTGCAACCTTTTCTAAATTATATTTAGCCTTTAAGCTTTTTTATTTCACTTTTTTTTATGTTTTGGTTTATTTTAATCGTATTTTTAGAACCTGCCGTGGGCCTTTAAAACATTAGCTGTGGGCCGCAAATGGCCTCCGGGGCACACTTTAGACACTCCTGCTATAGATAATAAAAAATAAAATCTGATAAATCTATGGATAAAAAGTAGAGCCTGGCGACGCATGCGCGTTTATCATAACTCTCTCGCTCTCTCTGTCTCTGCCCCTCCCTCACGAATGTTGCTGCGTGCACAATTTGTTTTGTTTTTAACCCCTTCTTAACCCTGAACGTACATTGAAAATACACACAACCCTAACTTAAAATGCCGGACATTTGAGGCATTTAAGAAACTCCACCCGGACAGCCCCGCGAAAGAGGACATATCTGGTGAAAAGGGGAGGTATGGTCAGTCTATCGTAGCCCGGTTGCTGCTAGCATGCCGTGTGTTGTGCTTCGATGTGCATTGTTCACACAACGTGCGGTACGCTACTTAATATGTCCGTGTGGAAACTCGTTCGGTACACCCCTCCAAACCGAAACGGTTAAATACAAATACACGTACCGTTACACCCCTAGCTGTGTGCCTATGCGTCAAAGTCAAGGCCCGCCAATGATCGATCAATGGCCCGCGGGATGATATTTGATTAGTATTAGCTGCTGTTTTGCACGCATCAATACTCCATCGTGTTGGCACTAAGAACTTTCAAAATGAGGTCCCACTTTTTTGTTAGCGTTTTGGCCTCTGAGTTAAAATGAGTTTAACACTCCTGCTCTAAAGGGTGAGCGCGGCTAAGGTGGTGTGGTATTAGCGGTCTTGGTGGGGACTAGCACCTTGCATCATTTACAGACCACATTGGTCTGACTGCGGTCTGTTTTTAAAAATATCCCGAAAACTGCCATGCTGTCGACGTGACTTTTTCTGTTTTATCCACATTTTAGTCACTTTTTTTTTTTTTTTTAGAATCAACCACCACACAGCCAACCTTCCAGCTTCTTCCGACAAAGAAAAAGAAATATCGAACACACTTTTTATGGATATCGATCACGTGTTTATTGATATTGTTTTACCACAAAGCCCTATTAAATATCAAAATTACCTTTCTATTTGAAATGTCGCCCGTGGGTTAGGATGGCTACCTTCCACAATATGGATAACCATTCCCGGTACCTGGCAGTCGGTACTAGTCAGTACCAATTTTTGCTACGTTTGTGTGTTCATGCCCCAATAAATGTTCATTTTTTTAATAATGAAATCTATTTTCAATTTCAGATTAGGAATGTGCTGATAAGTGTGCTGTCCTTGTCATATCTTGTTTTTTTTTACACGTTTTTCCCAGTGAAGTGAATTGCATTTACATAGCGCTTTTCTCTAGAGACCCAAAGCGCTTGACATAGTGAAACGTATTAACTCCACTTAACTTACATTTAAACAAGTGTGGGTGGCACTGAGAGCAGGTGTGTAAAGTGTCTTGCCCGAGGACACAACAGCAGTGACAAGGATGGCAGAAGCAGGGATCGAACCTTGAACCCTCAAGCTGCTACCAACTGAGTCACGCTGCCCCAGTAAGGAAGTAAACTTCGCTATTAAGTTGAATGGGCCAGTCTTATCTTTTCGTGAGTCCTACAAAGTGTTTAAAGGCCTACTGAAACCCACTACTACCCACCACGCAGTCTGATAGTTTATATATCAATGATGAAATATTAACATTGCAACACATGCCAGTACGGCCTTTTTAGTTTACTAAATTGAATCCGTCCCAATGCAATCGCGTTTTTAAAAAAAAATCTTCATTTTATTTTTTATTTTTTGTAGTCCGTCGCCATCAACATCCTCAAACACGAATCTTTCATCCTCGCTCAAATTAATGGGGAAATTGTCGTTTTCTCGGTCCAAATAGCTGTTGTTGTTGGAGGCTCCCATTAAAAACAATGTGAATATGTGAGGAGCCCTCAACATGTGACGTCATCGTCTGCGACTTCCGGTAAAGGCAGGGATTTTCTGTTAGCCCCAAAAGTTGCGAACTTGATTGTGGATGTTCTCTACTAAATCCTTTCAGCAAAAATATGGCAATATCGCGAAATGATCAAGTATGACACATAGAATGGACCTGCTATCCCTGTTTAAATAAGAACATCTTATTTCAGTAGGTCTTTAAACTGTAAGTATTGAACGTACTACACACCCGCTGTTGGTTGTAGTTTAGATTACCAAATTTAGAGGTGTTGAAATCGCCAAGTAAAATCGCTGAACTGCATAACAGTGTGGTACGCCAGCTGCACTGAAGCAGACAAACAGTTGATTCAGAGGGTCATAAAGTCCTCACAAAAAATCATCGGCTGTCCCCTGCCCTCCCTGAAGGACTTACACAACTCCCGTTGCCTCAACAGAGCAAAAAACATTACCAAGGACAGCACACACCCTGGCTTCCACCTGTTCGACTTGCTACCATCAGGCAGGCGCTACAGGTGCATCAGAGCCAGAACAAACAGGCTCAGAGACAGCTTCTTTCCCAAAGCTGTCACCATGTTGAACTCTAACTTAAAATAATAATAATTCACCCCTATACAATATCATATCATGCCCTAATACCCTACTGTGCAATACTACCCTTCGAGTGCAATACGTCCAACACTGATTATTTATTACTTCGGTACTCCTGTCTTGCTCTGTATATTGTACAGTATTTTGTACTTCTATAGTGTTTTGTATATTGTACAGGATTGCTTATTATTTTTATTGGATAGTAGTCTGTTTATTTCAGTTGTTAGATTTTCCTTTTTACCTCTTATGTCATTTATTTCACTCCATATTTGTTCCCACTACCGCACCTTAAATTGGAGTCTTTAATCTCGTTATATGCAAATATAATGACAATTAAGTTAATTCTATTCTATTCAAATGCTAATTAGCAGTTTGTCAATGGCATATCCACTGCAAATTAGCATCAAGCTAGCTCATTTTGAAGAGTCGAGCCTTAGTTTGGAGTAATTTCTATTAAAAATGCTTGCTTTGTTGGCATTAAAAAGAATTGCAACTTAACATAAAGTGGTGTTTCTCAAATATACTCTGCTAGGCGCCCCCACTCTCCACCGTGGCTATAAACAATATAATTTGTCTATAAAATTGTTATAACTCTACCTCTGCATAACATTGTGAGTTTTTTACCATTAAATGAAACAACACTTTCTCGTCTCCCACGCCCACCATGTGCTACATACGCTTCATCATATGTTCCCCAAGGTTACATGCCCCCCACCACCCATCGCACTGCACCCCCCTTCCCCCATTATTCAAGAAGGACTGACCATAATGCAGTTTGCTTGCTAGTGTTTGAGTTGGTGCCGCAACCAAAGTCTGCAATCAAATTTGGCGCCACGTGCAACAGAAGTATTAAAATATGTGGATCAATACTGGCCTGCCTTTACAAAGATAGTCACACAATTTCTGGGCTATAAGCTGCTACATTTTCCAACGCTTTGAACCCTGCGGCTACTTAATGGATACTGTTTCGTGTTCAATATTTTTCTTTAAACACAAGTAGGGCTGGGCGATATGGCCTTTTTTTAAATATCTTGTTATTTTTAGGCCATTTCATGATACACGATATATATTTCGATATTTTGCCTTAGCCCTAAATGAACACTTGATGCATATGATCACAGCACTATGATGATTCTATGTGTCTACATTAAAACATTCTTCTTCAACCTGCATTAATATATATGGTTTAAACTTTCATGCAGAGAGGGAAATCACAACTTAGTCAATTGACCAAAACTGTATTTATTAAACAGTTATTAAGCGGTGGCACAAATATTCATGTCATTTCAAGTGTCAAATAAAAATGAGCTGCATAATAGTGTATGTCCTTTGCTATACGGTGGGTTCCTGCGGACGTTATCTCTGTCTGTTGTTGACTTTTTTTTTCATACGGTGTTGATGTGGAAATGGTTGCTTGGGCATTTTGTTGGTGTGGCACCGGCCGCAGATGTTGACATGCGGAGTTTCAAGCACTCCTCATTCTCTAGCGGGTGACTTTTCAAATGATGCTACATATTAGCAGTAATGCTACTTTTTGCAGCAACGCTTTTGCCCCATACTTGACATATTACGGTTGTCTGTTTGACATATTCCCGCTTGAAGCCAAACCACCGCCAGGCGATGGACCCCCTGCAGTTTTTCTTTGGAATTAATTATTCTTTCATTTGTTACCAGATTCGGACCTTCTCTCGCTCCTATTAGCACTCGCACCACAGCTAACGTTACCCGTGCCGCTACCCCTCTGCTCCGCGAGGCTGTGTACGTATATGACGTATGTAAGAAGGTGTGCTTGTTTTACGTTTCTGTGTGAAGAAGTGACAAGAAAGAGTGAGAAACACCCGTAGTGTAATGCCCGTAGCTAAAAGCAACTGCGTGAGAACGTATATTCGAATATCACGATATAGTCATTTTCTATATCGCACAGAGACGAACCCGCGATACAGCGAGTATATCGATATATCGCCCAGCCCTACTGGATTTGTTTAGTACATTTTTTTAAAGTGACAAACTGGGTACCCATGCTTACTTAGTATAGTGACAAAGTCTCTAAGTTGGCAACACTGATCCAGACTACTACATCTTCTTATTCTGTGGCAGACCGTGTGTGACCAAGCTGCATTCACAGACATTCCCGTTTTAATGTGTTTTTGGGTGAGGGAAAACACGCAGCGCCAAATCTATTTGTGTCAAATGTATTTGTGACGGGCGGCATAATTAACGTGTTGTTGACGTCCATGTGGTCTGTTTGTGATGCTTTGTCAAGAAAGTGGAACATTTTGCCTTCTGCATTTTGTACTTTTTTTTTTTGTGGCTTACAAGACCACGCTAAACTGTTACCACTGTTGTGTTCTCCACATGACACACAGGCCTTTTGTGTGCGTTTCCTGTGTGTGGCTCGGCGCACTTGCGGGTGCACACAAACGGGTCAGAACGGCACTCTCCTCCTATCAGGAAGTCAGCCGTCTGGCCCCCGACAAGTCCAATTTTCCACTTGTGTTGCTCCTTGTATCAACACGTGTGACGTCACCCACAGCCAGCTTTGTTGTGCTTAGTGTGTGTGTGTGTGTGTGTGTGTGTGTGTGTGTGTGTGTGTGTGTGTGTGTGTGTGTGCGCGCGCGTGTGTGTGCGAGTGCTGGGTGAAAGGGGCCATACATGAGTAATTAGCAGGCGTTAAGTCTGGCCAGGGCAGGGCTGTTGTTAATGACCTCCTGTGTATTTGTGTGTTGCCATATGTTGGCAACTTTCTCCACACAAGACTTTAGCATGCTCACAACAATGCGAGTGTTTGACCAAATTGAGTACGACCATTTGTTTAGGCGGCAAGAATAAGCAGAAATCTCCCACGGGAGAAGACCAATTGTTGAGGCACAGGAGCATTACTTTGCGGCAAGATTTTGAGATCACGATTTGCTCAACTTAAGTTACTTTTTGCCCGTGAAGGCAGACATTTACTGCCTTTTTTTCCCCTCGAGTAAATGGAACCAAAGTAGACGTGAGAGTTTGGTAGATGTGTAAAGATAATAAAGAAATAAGGAAAAAAGTCACTACAAGGATTGGAGAAAACTCTATAAACTTGAACAATTCTCTACAATGTACAATAAGAAGCATCGATTTAAAAAAAGAGCGAAAGGATATGAGAAAAAAAATTGCTAATACTAATTAATAACAGATTTGTTTTTAAATGTGCAGCTTTCTTTCATAGTTTTATAAGAGATTCTATGCATCAGTGAAGATTATGCAAATTATATGATGACGTCATAATGACCACGCCACTTGCCAGCAGTATGTTGGCAATATGGGTAAAACCCTGAAACGTGATGACAACTTCCTGGCAGGGATGGTCAATAATGGGCCTGTTGCATTATTGATGTACCAAAAGTTTGGACACGCTTTCTCATTTCAATGCATTTTTTATTTATTTTCATGACTATTTACATTGTAGATTGTCACTGAAACCATTTCAGGTGACTACCCCTTGAAGCTCCTCGAGAGAATTCAGAGAGGTGGCTATTTTGAAGGAACTAGAATATAAGTACATAAATTCACATGTGTTCGTTCATAGTTTTGATGCCTTCAGTGACAATCTACAATGTAAATAGTCATGAAAATAAAGAAAACCCATTGAATAAGACGGTGTGTCTAAACTTTTGGCCTGTACTGTATATCATGACATACTGTATTTTTCAGACTATGAGTCACAGTTTTTTTCATAGCTTTGGGTGCGACTTATACTCATGAGCGACTTATGTGTGAAATTATTAACACATTACCGTAAAATATCAAATAATATTATTTAGCACATCCACGTAAGAGACTAGACAAATAAGATTTCATGGGATTTAGCGATTAGGAGTGACAGATTGTTTGGTAAACGTATAGTATGTTCTATATGTTATAGTTATTTGAATGACTCTTACCATAATATGTTAGGTTAACATACCAGGCACCTTCTCAGTTGGTTATTTATGCCTCATATAACGTACACTTTGTACCGATCCGTTGTGGTGAAGAAGGAGCTGAGCCGGAAGGCAAAGCTCTCAATTTACTGGTCGATATACGTTCCCATCCTCACCTATGGTCATGAGCTTTGGGTCATGACCGAAAGGATAAGATCACGGGTGCAAGCGGCCGAAATGAGTTTCCTCCGCCGTGTGGCGGGGCTCTCCCTTAGAGATAGGGTGAGAAGCTTTGCCATCCGGGAGGAACTCAAAGTAAAGCCGCTGCTCCTTCACATCGAGAGGAGCCAGATGAGGTGGTTTGGGCATCTGGTCAGGATGCCACCCGAACGCCTCCCTAGGGTGGTGTTTAGGGCACGTCCAACCGGTAGGAGGCCACGGGGAAGACCCAGGATACGTTGGGAAGACTATGTCTCCCGTCTGGCCTGGGAACGCCTCGGGATCCCCCGGGAAGAGCTAGACGAAGTGGCTGGGGAGAGGGAAGTCTGGGCTTCCCTGCTTAGGCTGTTGCCCCCGCGACCCGACCTCGGATAAGCGGAAGAAGATGGATGGATGGATAACGTACACTTATTCAGCCTGTTGTTCACTATTTATTTGTTTTCAATTGCCTTTCAAATGTCTATTCTTAGTTTTGGGTTTTATCAAATAAATTTCCCCCCAAAATGCGACTTATATGTTTTTTTTCTTTCTTTATTATGCATTTTTTGGCAGGTGCGACTTATACTCTGAAAAATAAGGTAATATTTGATGTATAAATGAAGTTTGAACTATTTCAAAATGGATTACAAAGGCTCCTAATTATATATATATACCTTAGTGTATTTGGTATCGTTACTGTCAATATTTGTATCGTCTCACCCACTCCTGAGCTCTAGGTTAACGGTTAGAATGGCTTCCTGTATCCTCCTGCTAGTCGTCTAGTATTGTGAGAAACTTAGTTTATTTGCGGCCACGGAGGTGGAGGATTAGTGACTCTTGCTGTGGAGTAACAATAGCCCCTAACTCTCGAGCAAGGGCGCTTCATTGCGTTCGTTCGCTTGTCGCTGTCAAATTTGCGGGACAAAGAATGTGTCATCGACATGCTTTATCACGATACAACGTTATTATTAAAAGCTCTGTCTGTCGAGAAAACGTACTTCCTGGGTCCATGTCACAAGTATTGTGGAAATTGCTCACCTAGCAATGAAAAGAAAACCCAGGACTAATTAAACATCGTCCTGGGTACATTAGTAACACCTGGCAACAGGATGTAGATTCCCCCCGGTTGCCCTCCCGCCATGCATCTGTTGTCGGTCCGACACTAACTATGACATTCCTGATTGCGACCCGGCCAAGTCCGGACTAGAAAAAAAGCCTGGAAAAACTGCCTCTGAGCGACGTCAGCGGGTCTCTGAAGAGTTGGGGAGCCACCGCGCAGGTCAACATCGCCGTGGATGCCTGGGCTCCGCACAGCGGCAGGCCTCTTTTCCTGGAAGTGTGTGTGTGCGTGCGTATACAGTGGCTGTGCTGACCCGTGCACCAGTGGAGAGAATAGACGAGAGGTCCCACACAAGCTGGGACATGCAGGCCAAACAAACAGCAACACCTCTCGCTCAGGAAAAGAGCGACAGGTCACCCTAAGTGCTGATTGACATGAATGTGTGGGTGTGTGGGTGTGTGGGTGTGTGGGTGGGTGGGTGTGTGTGTGTGTGTGTGTGTGTGTGTGTGTGTGTGTGTGTGTGTGTGTGTGTGTGTGTGTGTGTGTGTGTGTGGTTTTTAACACCCAAAAGACCCATTGTCTGCTCGTGTTTTTATATACGCTGCCCGGCCACATTATTGGCTCCTTTTGAAGTTTCTGCAGGAAAATGTACCTGAGAGGGGGCAGACGGGTGCTTTGACTGGACTCATCCCGACTGAAATGTTATGACTGTGATCTCTGACACATGGCGAGCCGGAGGACCACTCCGGTCCAGGTGTGATCCCGTGCTGCTCTCTCACACATACCACCAAAACCTTGCATAGTTCGAGTGCACCGGGCCCAGCTGTCGTAATTAGAGAGATCCAGATTTTTATTTTTTTTTTCTCTCTGTCCTAAATGGCGGCATTCAAACGTCCCAACTGTGGCATCTGTTGGCAGCGGCTCGCGAGTGGAAAGTCTGCAGCGGGGAAAAAGTGAGGTGTATTCCAAGTGAATTAACTTTTCTCACCATCGACCACCGCCCAGCAGAAGAGCTGGCAGCGGGATGGAGGAGGAGGGGGGAAAAAGAAAAGCGGTTTGGGTTTTGTGGCGTTTGCATTTGGTCGGTCCAGCCCGGAGAACACTTGCTGGCACGGCACCTGCTTTCTGAAAGACTTGGAGAAGAGTTTCTACATTTAAAACACTTCCTTGTGTTTCACATCGGGATGCGTGCCAAATTTGATACTTTTATAGGCACCGCTCAGATTTCATCGGTACGCAAAATCATGCCGTGCCATGCTTCGATGCCATTGTTGCACGTAAGGCTGCAGCTAACGATTATTTTTTCTATCGATCTTTCTGTGTGGAGTTTGCATGTTTTCCCCTTGACTGTGTGGGTTCCCTCCCGGTACGCCGGCTTCCTCCAAAGACATTCACCTGGGGATAGGTTGATTGGCAACACTAAATTGGCCCCAGTGTGTGAATGTTGTCCGTCTATCTGTGTTGGCCCTGCGATGAGGTGGCGACTTGTCCAGGGTGTACACCGCCTTCCACCTGAATGCGGCTGAGATAGGCTCCAGCACCCCCCGCAACCCCAAAAGGGACAAGCCGTAGAAGATGGATGGATGGATGGATGGATGGTTTAAAACAGTGGTCCCCAACCTTTTTGTAGCTGCGGACTGGTGAACGCTTGATAATTTGTCCGACGTGGGGGAGATTTTTATTTATTTTTTTGTCATGAAAAAGGGAGGTTTTTTGGGTTAGTGCACTAATTGTAAGTGTATCTTGTATCTTGTTTTTTATGTTGATTTAATAAAAAAAAATATATAGAAAATTCTTCTGTGACCCGTTACGGTGATTGGGGATCAGGGGAGTTCTCCTTGCCCACTGGATGAGTTTTCCTTGCCCTTATTTGGGTTCTTCCGAGGATGTCGTAGTCGTAGTGGTTTGTACAGTCCTTTGAGACATTTGTGATTTAGGGCTATATAAATAAACATTGATTGATTGATTGATTGACTGACCACTGGTTTAAAACATTAAAAAAAAATGAACATATAAAACTGCAACAGGGAATGAATTCTCTGAAATTATAACTCTAAAATGACGTATAATTCGAAAAGTGCAACCTAAAACGGAAGGTCAAAATGAACAAAATTTAAAACAAATAAGTGAAGTGAAGTGAAATATATTTATATAGCGCTTTTCTCAAGTGACTCAAAGTGCTTTACGTAGTCAAACCCAATATCCAAGTTACATTTTTAAACCAGTGTGGGTGGCATTGGGAGCAGGTGGGTAAAGTGTCTTGCCCAAGGACACAAGGGCAGTGACTCGGATGGCAGAAGCGGGGATTGAACCTGGAACCCTCAAGTTGCTGGCACGGCCGCTCTACCAACCGAGCTATACCACCCGCCATAAAATCATGTCTCAAATGTGTCATTGATTAATATAATTGGAATTAAATATGTAAATGTGTTAAATTTGTCAGTAATGTATTTAATGTAAAAGTACATAGAAGTATTTTATCATTTTAATTATTTAATTTATTAAAATATTTCATGAACATGTGTGTCAGCTCTTCATGAGTTTATTTTATCCGCCAAACTCACCAATCACAGAGTCAGTGGGCGGGGCTAACATCTAGTCCAATGGTTACTTTGGAAGTATTGCCAAACATGGCAGCTCAAGAGGGCATACCTGTACTTTCTCTCTTGTAGGAAACATTAGGGGCGTCGTTGCCAGCAACTTGAGGTTTCCAGGTTCGATCCCTGCTTCCGCCGTCCGAGTCTCTGCCGTGGTGACTTTGGGCAAGACACTCTACCCACCTTCTCCTAGTGCCACCCACACTGCTTTAAATATAACTTAGATATTGGGTTTCACTATGTTAAGCGCTTTGAGTCTCTAAAGAAAAGCGCTATACAAAAATAATTTACTTGACATTGTGGCGTTTGTTGAAGCAAGGCGTGCTGAACGACAGCATGTAGCAGTTAAAGTGGAGAAATGTGTTCAAGTTGTCGGAGTTATATCTGCACTTTTTAAACAGAACTTTTTCGTGTCTCTTTTCGAAGTTTCGCTGATAAGTGGGAATGCCGAGTAACCAATCAGGTGTTAGGACCCGCCCACTGACTTTGATGGTTGAGTTTGACGGATTAATTTAAACCAATGAAGTGCTGACACACTTATTCAGGAAAATCATTAATAAATGAGGTAATCATTGATGAATTATTTGAATTGTGAATTAAATATTTGAATCATGAACTTAATAATGAATTAAATATTGAAATAATTGAATTTAGTTTTACGTTAAATTAATGACTCATTGCTTCTTCTTTTTTAAAATCAATCAATCCAAACAATCAATGTTTATTTATATAGCCCTAAATCACAAGTGTCTCAAAGGGCTGCACGAACCACAACGACATCGTCGGTTGAGCCCACATAAGGGCAAGGAAAAACTCACACCCAATGGGACGTCGGTGACAGTGACAATGACGACTCTGAGAAACCTTGGAGAGGACCGCATATGTGGGCAACACCTGCCCCAATGGATGTCAAGCGGGTCTAACATGATATTGTTAAAGTCCAATCCATAGTGGATCCAACATAGCGGTGAGAGTCCAGTCCAAAATGGATCCAATATAGTGGCGATGTATTTAATTTTGTCCCATTTGAGCCTCCTTTCAGTAAGAGTTCAAAGATTTTCTTTGCAGTTGAAGTGCAGAATGAAAAGATGTCTCGGTCCACATCTTTACCGAAAAATGTCAGCACACTGCTTTTGTCTTTTCACTTGTTAACATATTTTAGTGGCAATACTAAGTGTTCCCAAACCGCAGACTTTAATGACAGAAGAGGGCTTTTTAAGCTCTGGCTGCTCCTTGGCAGTTTTGTTAGCCACAGCTCACCTCGAGCCAAAAGCTGGACTGCACTGTTTTGTGAGGCACACTTCCTGTCACTCACCTAATAGCTACAAATGTTTGAATAAGGACCAAATGTGTGCTTTTTAAACCAACCCCGATTCCAGTTGCCAAGGACGTGTTCAGCAATTTTTGTTTGGAATGTCCTCTCAATGAGGAAGATGATTCTCACAAGAATTTCTGCCTGATAAACAATCTGGGTTTCTGTATGTTCTCCCTCCGTCCTTGGGTCGACTCTGCGAGTGTAAATCATGTTTGTGTCGTTAAGTCTGTCCAAATGGATACTTGGTGACAGTGTCATTCCGAGTAGTCTCTATGGTGGCATGTGTTTAACGCAAAGGTGTCCAAACTTTTTCTACTGAGGTCCATACACTGAAAAATCAAAGCGTGGGAATTTTGATATTTTTCATTTTTAAAAGCAATACAATACATTTTTTTTTATCTTTAAGGCTCACCTCAAGTATGGTCGTATGGTCTGTTATATTTAAAAACAATAAAAATTAATATGTGTGTGTGTGTGTGTGTGTTAGTATATATATATATATCCATCCATTTTCTACCACTTATTCCCTTTTGGGGTCGCGGGGGGCGCTGGCGCCTATCTCAGCTACAATCGGGCGGAATATATATATATATATATATATATATATATATATATATATATACACACACACACATATATATGTATATATATGTGTGTATGTGTATATATATATATATGTATATATATACAGTATATATGTGTGTGTGTGTGTATATATATGTGTGTATGTATATATGTGTGTATATATATGTATATACATGTGTGTATATATGTATATGTAAGTATATGTGAATGTGTATATCTATATATGTGTGTATATGTTTATATATATATATTTGTAAGTATATGTGTATGTATATATGTCTGTATATACATGTTTATTATGTATATACTGTATGTATTTATATTTGTGTAAATGTGTACATGTATGTATATACAGGTATGTATGTATATATGTATAAATATGCATATATATGTATATATATGTGTGTATGTATGTCTATATATGTGTATGTATATAGGTGTGTGTGTGTATATATATATGTATGTATAAATATCTATACTGTGTATATATATTTATTAAAAAAATGTGTTTGCGTGCGTGTGTGTTTACATATGTGTATGTATGTATATGTTTTACTATTCAACTCAAATTTACAGATTAATTCCAGAGCTGTCGATATAAAGTTAGCCATTTTTTTAAAACCGTTTTATGGCAAAAACACAAAATATGCACTATTGTCCCCAAAACATTTTTTTAAAGTGTAATATTTGATTAGAAGTAATTATTACAGCCTTAAGTAGGTCAATGATTCATAACAACTTAAAAAATATCCCACGATAAATATTGGGGATCCAAAGGGGCTCCACTGATAGTGGAGTTAAAAATAAGTCTTGCATTTTTTCAATGAAATAAAATCTCCAGATCAACTTCAGATCTATCCGTCAATTATAAGTTTTTATTTTTCATGTTTTTTTATTGTTGTTTAATGCCCTTTTGTCAAAGAAAATATAGATTTTATGGCATATTTTCGCCCCAAAACATCTCAGTGGAATATTTAATGTGAAGTAATTGGAGCTTTGAGTAGGTTAATAATTCATAACATTTATTTTGATTCGTTATTATTTTTTGAGCAATGTCTGCGTTGCAGCTTTGTGCTACTAAAGTCAACATTGCATCTTTTTCTACTAACAGTTCACCCATTTGCTCTTTTAATAATATTTTTAGAATGTGCTGTGGGCCATTAAAAAATGAGCTGCAGGCCATACTTTGGACACCCTGGGTGTAACTGCGTCCTAACCCGAGGCGCGCACGTTTCCCGCCTCGACCTTCCCATGAGCTCGCTGACGATGTCGTCATGTTTTGACTAAACCAGCAGACGTCAAGGGAAGGTTTTCTCCTGTTTTGTCTGAGACCTTCACAACCAAAGTTCCCATCGGTCCTCCGCCCATCCATGTGTTCCGTCTTTGTCCTAACTTGTCTCTGCACGTGCTTGTTTGATGTCACTCATTTCCCACGAAAGACGTGCGCTTTCCTGCACCCCTCGCAGGAGAAAACATTCATTTCTGAGTGACTGATGTGTGCGGAACAAAACCATTAATGTCTTCAAGTAGGGGTGTAACGGTACGTGTATTTCTATTGAACCGTTTTGGTACGGTGGTTTCGGTTCGGAGGTGTACCGAACAAATACACATGCTAGCAGCAACCGGGCTAGGACAACATGTAAAAGCCAGAGCTGGAAGACCCTCCTGCCTCGTTAAGATCTCCCGTTTGGGAACACTTGGGCTGCGCGATACAACAATGGAGGACGGAGGTTTACCGACATTGTTCAGCAGTTGCTTCTGACAACACGTCAAACATGTGTTGCACCTTTCCTGCTTCCGGGTCCCAGACCGTAGTCGAGGAGCGCAGGGGAGACACTCCCCCAGGGCTGATGTATTCTCGGGGGCAACACCCTTCACTCTACGCGGCAGTGGGTCTCCACAGCTCCGGTCTCCAGGGTAAATGAAGAGTCCGCCAATTAGTTGCAAATCGTGGCTTTATTGAGGTCTTGCACACAGCCAATACAACAAAACACTAGCCACTCCCCGTGCTCACGCTAACGCTCCCTCACCTCGCTCGCCCACACACTCACCTTACATGCTGTCACATAGTAAAGGGCCACACACACATTCGCTACTCTCATAACACATGCTAACCCATTTGAAGCGTCACCACCGCATTCAAGCAGCCTCTCCTCTGTGAGTGAGGCAGGGCTAAATAAATAACAAATGTTTTTATAGCAGAAGGTTTAAGTCCATGTTGCATTAAAATCTAGATTTTGACCCACTTCTATGGTGGAAGAACAATGAGCCCATTATATCCTTTTACTGCCAAGTTAGCCAGGCTGGGGGGAAAAGAAAAGTTAATCTGAGGCTGAGTTGACTTGAAACTGTTTAATGTTGCGCTTTTTATATGTAGAAGAAAAGTTTTGTCATTTTATTTAATCTGAGCAACCACTTGAGGCAGTTTAATGTTGATGAACTTGGACCCCAACTTAAACAAGTTGAAAAACTTATTGGGGTGTTACCATTTAGTGGTCAATTGTACGGAATATGTACTGTACTGTGCAATCTACTAATAAAAGTCTCAATCAAGCAATCAAAAAAAGCACTTTATATGTAGAAAGGTTTTGTTAAGAAACTATTCTGAGCCGTATCTTATTTAGTTTTTATTTTATATATGTTGACCACATTAACCCTGGCAATGGACCCTGTGTGTATATGTATGTTATGCCATTGTTTACAAATTTGGTAAATAAATAACCCAAAAAATTATATTTTGTTGTTTTCTTACTGTACCGAAAATGAACCGAACCATGACCTCTAAACCGAGGTACGTACCGAACCGAAATTTGTGTGTACCATTACACCCTTGTCTCCAAGCGATTGGCATATCGGCAAAGTCTTTTAATCAGCACTTTGATTAACCTTGCCAGTCCCATCATGCACCCGTGGAACATTTAAAAGGCCCCATCGGCTTCCAACTGGACTGCTTGGTGGTGGCTTCAAAGGTGGCTCATAAATTGTATTAGTGATAAGAGCTGGCACCATTTGATCAGGTCAGCGCCGTCAAAGGACCATAAAGGACACTTTTTCACCTTTGCGCTCTTGCTTTATCAGCAGCAAAGCTCTTGCAGTGCGTCACGTCACATGTGCGCGGGGGGGAGAATCAATGCTGTAATCAACTAAAACACAGCCCCCCAGGGGGTCCGCAAAGGCACTGGATTTGGGGGTCGTAAAACGTTTCGTTGTTTCGGCTTCATTTTAAAATATTTTATACTTGTATAATTGTATCACGGTATCTCTTAGCATTTAGGGTAGGGATTGATTAGCGCTCTCGTTACCTGTTAGCAAATAGCGTATCAGCTGCCAGCTTGCGATTAGCATGATGGTTGTCAGCTAGCGATTAACGTGACAGTTGCCAGATAACAAGGTAATTAGGGCTGGGCGATATGGCCTTTTATTACCCATCCACCCCTTGTCCTGTTTTTGAACACAACACTCATACATTATACCAGCAATAGAATATCCATCCATCCATTTTCTACCACTTGTCCCTTTTGGGGTTCGCTGGAGCCTATTTCAGCTGCATTGGGGCAGTAAGACAAGTCGCAACCTCATCGCAGGGCCAACACAGATAGACAAGACATATTTGTGTTGTATGTAATATTATTTGCAGTATTGTTAAAACTAGTGTTGAACAAAATATGACAAATTGGCGACTTGTCCAGGGTGTACCCCGCCTTCCGCCCGGATGCAGTTTAGATAGGCTCCAGCAACCCCCGCGACCCCAAAAAAGGGACAAGCGGTAAAAAATGGATGGATGGATATTCTATTGTTGGTATAATGTATGTGTGTTGTGTTTAAAAACAGGACAATGCTTAAAAGCAAAGAAAAAGCTTATCTCGACAGTAACTTCTTTCCTTGTTTGTAATATTGTAGATAGTTTATTAATATATCTATTTTTAGGCCATGTCCAATCCAATCCACTTTATTTATATAGCACATTTAAACAGCAAGAACGTTTCCAAAGTGCTGCACAGCCATGTTAAAAACAATATCAAAAAACAATATTATGCTCCACCAATGACCGAATAAAAACAAAAAATAAATAAATATAAAACCAATATAAAAAACAATATAAAAATAAATATGATTAAAAACAATTTCAAAGGGTAAAATCAATTAAAACAGTAAAATAGAAATCAAAGTGTATAAAAAACACAGACGACCACACAACTCACGTAGTGTTAAAAGCCAAAGAATAAAAGTGGGTCACGATATATATCTCCATATTTTGCCTTAGCCTTGAATGAACACTTGATGCATATAATCACAGCAGTATGATAATTCTATGTGTTTACATTAAAACATTCTTCTTCATACTGCATTAAAGGCCTACTGAAACCCACTACTACCGACCACGCAGTCTGATAGTTTATATATCAATGATGAAATATTAACATTGCAACACATGCCAATACGGCCTTTTTAGTCTACTAAATTGCAATTTTAAATTTCGCGCGGAAGTATCATGCTAAAACGTCTCGGTATGATGTTGCGTGCGCGTGACGTCACGTATTGTAGACGACATTTTGTTCCAGCACCGTTCACAGCTATAAGTCGTCTCTTTTCATCGCATAATTCCACAGTATTATGGACATCTGTGTTGCTGAATATTTTGCAATTTGTTCAATGAATAATGGAGACGTCAAAGAAGAAAGCTGTAGGTGGGACGCGGTGTATTGCAGCCGCCTTTAGCAAATTAAACACAGCCGGTGGTTTCATTGTTCACATTCCCGAAAGATGACTGTGAAGCTTTACTATGGAACAGAGCGGTCAAGCGAACACGGTGGGATTGGACCACACACACAAAGTACAGTGTATTAGGCAGCGATCATTTCGAAAGATTGTGTTTCGAAGAGGGTCCCTTGCAAAGGGCAGAGATGGGTATCGCCACCACCCGTCGACTGGTGCTGAAGAAAGGTGCGGGGCCGGCCTTCAGGTTGTACAGGTACGACTATATAATTTCACTAAAACACTAGTAACACAATAAGCAGGTAAGGGATTTTCCAGAATTATCCTAGTAAATTTGTCTAATAACATCAGAATCGCTCCCACTGTATAAACTTTTTTCTTTTTTCTAGTCTTTCACTCTCACTTTCCTCATCCACGAACCTTTCATCCTCGCTCAAATTAATGGGGAAATCGTTGCTTTCTCAGTTCGAATCGCTCTCGCTGCTGGTGGCCATGATTGTAAACAATGTTCAGATGTGAGGAGGTCCACAACCTGTGACGTCACTCGCATATTGTTTGCTACTTCCGGTACAGGCAAGGCCTTTTTATTAGCGACCAAAAGTTGCGAACTTTATCGTCGATTTTCTCTACTAAATCCTTTCAGCAAAAATATGGCAATATCACAGAATGGACCTGCTATCCCCGTTTAAATAAGAAATTCTCATTTCAGTCGGCCTTTAATATATGCTCATTTTAAACTTTAATGCAGAGAGGGAAACCACAACTAAGTCACTTGACCAAAAGTGTATTTAATAAACAGTTTTTAAGCAGTGGCACAAACATTCATGTCATTTCCCAAACAAAGTGCAAGATTGTCAGAGACATTTTAAAACAAGCTTTGAGTGCACATTTGTGCATGATGTCACTAAGATGACATATCAAAACAACACTAAAATAAAGTGTACTTTTTGTACAGAAGGCCACTACATTAGTTTAAAACAAATAAAGGGCACTTTTGTGCATGATGTCACACAATATATTTCAATAACTGTCAAATAAAAATGAGCTGCATAATAGGTTCCTGCGGACGTTATCTCCTTCAATTGTTGGCTTTTTTTTAAATACGGTGTTGATGTGGAAATAGTTGCCTGGGCATTTTGTTGGTGTGGTACCTGGAAAATTCCAATCCAAATTTGCTTCAATGCAAATTGTGTAAAGTCCACCTGTACCCACAGTTGTGTTTTGTGTGTGATCCCCCTAACACAGTGGTTCTCAACCTATTTTCAGTGATGTACCCTTAATCAGAGCAAAGCATTTTTGGTTGAAAAAAAAGAGATAAAGAAGTAAAATACAGCACTATGTCATCAGTTTCTGATTTATTAAATTGTATAACAGTGCAAAATATTAGTCATTTGTAGTGGTCTTTCTTGAACTATTCGGAAAAAAAGATATAAAAGTAAGTAAAAACTTTTTGAAAAATAAACAAGTGATTCAATTCTAAATAAAGATTTCTACACATAGAAGTAATCATCAACCCAAAGTGCCCTCTTTGGGGATTGTAATAGAGATCCATCTGGATTCATGAATTTTTTCACAAAAAAAGAAATCTTTAACATCAATTTTTATGGAACATGTCCACAAAAAATCTAGTTGTCAACACCGAATTTTGCATTGTTGTATTTCTTTTCACAGTTTATGAACTTACATTCATATTTGGTTGAAGTGTTATTCAATAAATATATTTACAAAGGATTTTTGAATTGTTGCTATTTTTAGAATATTTTTAAAAAAATCTCACATACCCCTTGGCATACCTTCAAGTACCCCAGGGGTACTCGTACCCCCATTTGACAACCACTGCCCTAACATGACATCTTTGGTGGAGGCAGTCATCGTAGAGTCAGTTTGAGGCCGGGACCCCCCACATGGACGACAGCATTGTCTGTCTTGCATTAGCGCGCACACGCTCTTTTAATATTCCCGCCCTCGCTGGCGAAGGCCGCAATGTCCCTGCGGTGACGCCGCCGCGCCTCCTCCGCCTTTTAAATGTTTTTCACGCCGAGCACGAGCCGCTCAGTCTAGTGGCGGGAAGATCCAGCTTTAATGCCTGAGACGGGGGAATTAGTGCGGTGACGGCGCTGCCAACGAGGAAAGGCTGAGTAACGCGGCGGGCAGACGTCTCCCCGGGAGAAAGTCCCTCTTTGCTGCTGTGCGGGGAATTAAACACCGCTGACAGGCGGGCCCGAACCACACAGCGCCTCTCTGGAAGGAAAAGCAAATATTCTCCTTCAACACACAAGTGCCATGCGGTGGAGAAGGTGCCAGAAAAAAGGTTCTCTCTCAATTCCAACAAACTTGCGTTACATCGCCCCCCTATGCACCGTGATCCTCATATCATCCATCCATTTTCTACCGCTTGTCCCGTTCGGGGTCGCGGTGGGTGCTGGAGCCTATCTCAGCTGCATTCGGGCGGAAGGCGGGGTACGCCCTGGACAAATCGCCAGCTCATCGTCAGCTGTTTATTGTTTTAGTATTACATTAATCTTATCGATTCAGATGTTTGCTGCCTAATTCTGATACCGATTATCTATGGGTGATAACGGCCAATACCGATCACATGTATCAACTAGAGATGTCCGATTATATCGGACTGCAGGTATCATCGGCCGATAATTGCTTTGAAATGTAATATCGGAAATGAGCGGTATCTGTTTCAAAAAGTGAAATGTATTACTTTTTAAAACGCCGCTGTACGGAGTGGTACACGGACGTAGGGAGAAGTACAGAGCGCCATTAAACCTTAAAGGCACTGCCTTTTGAAATCGGTAGGTTGTGAGTTCAAATCCCGGCCGAGTCATACCAAAGACTGTAAAAATGGGACTCATTCCTTTCCTGCTTGGCACTCAGCATCAAGGGTTGGAATTGGGGGTTAATTCACCAAAAATTACTCCTCGGCGCGGCACCGCTGCTGCCCACTGCTCCCCTCACCTCCCAGGGGGTGATCAAGGGTGATGGGTCAAATGCAAAGAATAATTTCGCCACACCAAGAGTGTGTGTGACAATCATTGGTACTTTAACTTTTGCGTGCCGACCCAATCTCATATTATCTACGGCTTTTAACACACACAGGTGAATGCAACTCATACTTGGTCAACAGCCATACAGGTCACACTAAGGGTGGCCGTATAAACAACTTTAACACTGTTACAAATATGCGCCACACTGAACCCACACCAAACAAGAATGACACACACATTTCGGGAGAACATCCGCACCGTAATACAACATAAACACAACAGAACAAATACCCAGAACCCCTTGCAGCGCTAACTCTTCCGGGATGCTACAATATACACGCCCACCCACCTCAACCTCCTCATGCTCTCTCAGGGGGAGAATTTCCCAAATTCCAAGCTGCTGTTTTGAGGCATGTTAAAAAAAATGTCTGCACTTTGTGACTTCAATAATAAATATGGCAGTGCCATGTTGGCATTTTTTTCCATAACTTGAGGTGATTTATTTTGGAAAACCTTGTTACATTGTTTAATGCATCCAGCGGGGCATCACAACATAATTAGGCATAATAATGTGTTCATTCCACGACTGTATATATCGATATCGGTTGATATCGGTAACGTAATTAAGAGTTGGACAATATCGGATATCGGCAAAAAAGCCATTATCAGACATCTCTAGTATCAACTATACTTTTTCCAATGTATTTATAATAAATGCTATTTATCTTTTTTAATAGCAACACACTTTGATTTTTACAAGTTCCTTATTCTCTTTTATTACATACAATTGTTTGATCAAAACAAAGTCAGTAATACATAACTGCATAAAATCTAAAACTACTCTCTCCTTTACATCCTTTTAAATATTGATCTAGTCACTTTGTTATCAATCATAATAGTTATGATTTCCATCTCTGCATGAAAGTTTAAAATAAGCATATATTAATGCAGTATGAAGAAGAATGTTTTAATGTAGACACATGGAATCATTATACTGCTGTGATTATATACATCAAGTGTTCATTCAAGGCTAAGGCAAAATATGGAAATATATATTGTGTATCGTGACATGGCATTAAAATATCGAGATATTAAAGGGGAACATTATCACCAAACCTATGCAAGCGTCAATATATACCTTGATGTTGCAGAAAAAAGCCCATGTATTTTTTTCAACCGATTTCCGAACTCTAAATGGGTGACTTTTGGCGAATTAAACGCCTTTCTGTTTATCGGTCTCGTAGCGATGACGTCAGAACGTGACGTCACCGAGGTAACACACCCGCCATTTTCATTTTCAACACTTTACAAACACCGGGACTCAGCTCTGTTATTTTCCGTTTTTTCGACTATTTTTTGGAACCTCGGAGACATCATGCCTCGTCGGTGTGTTGTCGGAGGGTGTAACAACACTAACGGGGAGGGATTCAAGTTGCACCACCGGCAAGAAATCTGCTGCCAGACCCCTATTGAATTTGCCATAGTGTCTGCACATTTGACCGGCGATGCTAAGACAGACATGGCACAGAGATGTATGGATAACCTGCAGATGCATTTGCAACGATTAAGTCAACTAAATCACAAGGTGAGTTTTGTTGATGTTGTTGACTTATGTGCTAATCAGACATATTTGGTCGCATCATGACTGCCAGCTAATCGATGCTAACATGCTACGCTAATCGATGCTAACATGCTATTTACGCTAGCTTTATGTACATTTGAAATTTTAAAGCTTTTTTTAGGGATATTCCGGGAGGTGTAAAATAAATAAAAAAACTACGAAAAATAAAACAAGCCACTGGGAACTGATTTTTTATTGTTTTTAACCCTTTTGAAATTGTGATAATGTTCCCCTTTAACAAAAGGCCATATCGCCCAGCCCTAATGGAGACACATAATTAGCTGCTAGCTTGTTAGCAGGGGGTGTATAAATCAATACAATATTAGCCAGAGGACATCAGTGTTTGTGATCGGTATTAAAAGGCATTTATCAGTAATGGCGATATCATACTTTTTCAAGATTATTGGCCGATACTGATGGATGGCCGATCCCTACCTTTTATTAGTTTTTGCCGTTAATTGTTGTGCTTATACTAAACTGTAGTGTCAAGAGCTGAGATGTGGAAACATTGTCTTGACACAAGAACCAGAACCAGTACTCGACGCTCCTCTCGCGTTACATCGTAAAGCTCGACTCTTTTTCCGTATTCCACAGTGGAATTGTCAAAAGTGACAAACACCGTTGATGTCTCACACTCTGTTTTGCTGCCGCGTATTGAATATGAAACTTTGTTGGACGTCAGCTGAAATTGCTGACACGTCGAAGAAGTGTCTTCTCAGCAGAACCAGCGGAGGACATGTGGAGCTGATCACAAACTGCATATTTATTCCTGACACGCATCCAGACCTGAACTTGCTTCCATGACTCCTGATATTGTAACTTTTTTTCATTTTTTATGTTGATGCGGATTTGACAGCGCAGCCTTTTGGGCGATTCCTTTATTTTCTTGAGCAGTGTGGCTGAAGCGAACCCCCAGCATTGTTGTATCGCCAGGGGAGCCTCGCTGTCTGCTTGCAAAGACGCTCGGAGGAAAGTGGCTTTATGGGAGAGGAAGGGCGGTTGAAGTTTTTTGACTGGCAGCGAGTTCAGGAGTGAGTCACTAGTGCAGCCTCCTGGATAAGGAGCTCTGAGGACCTATTCTGGGCTGCGGACACACGTGCGTCTTGGTGTGTGTGTGTGTTGGAAGAAAATGAAAGTCGTCTGACCAAAACCACAACACGGGAGCCAGTTCTAAATTTCTCCGAGCACGGCCGCTCTACAAATGACTACAGCTGGCCTCTGTCGGCTTCTGCTGGATTCCACTGACAGGCTACAGTTTTTTTTTTCTAAGCCCAACATGTCTTCAACACAATCTGAGGGTTTTAATGTCTAAAGTGGACCACAATTTGGACCGACAGAAACCGGACTTGCTGCACAATATCCCTGGATTTTGGATCTGGTTTCTCCAAATAAAAGCACTTGGGGGGGTACGTGTATTTGTATTGAACTGTTTCGGTACGGGGGTGTACCGAATGAGTTTCTAAGCTCAAGTCTTAACAAGCTGCTTTGCTTCTTCTGCCTCTGTCTCACCCAGCATTGTCCCACCCACACAACCATCTGATTGGTTACATATATAGCGGTAACAGCCAATCAGCAGTGCGTATTCAGAGGGCATGTCGTAAATGCTTCAGCGTCGAGAAGATAGGTGTTAAGCAGGTGAGCATAAGGTAGCGCACTCTCCCCAAATGATAATAAACACCTAAACACCTCTCAGTCAACTACTACTAACATCATTATGAGCCCGTTAAACTTCTCGAAACTTAAACTGCAGCTCAGCTTGCTCGCAATTCTGGCTTGAGGTGAAGGCTGATTAGCTTTTAGCGTAACGTTAGCTCATTTTGCGGTGTGTGTGTGTTTTACGGACAGAAAAGCTTTGAATGGCAGGGTCCCTGCTATCACATGTTGACAAACATATAACATTTACATAATAAAAATCCACTGGCTTCCCAAATGCTGTGATAAATTAAGCATGATGAGTTGACTTGAAACTGTTTAATGTGACCTTTAAACCGAGGTATGTACTGAACCAAAATTTTTGTGTACATTTACATGCCTAAAAGCACTGCTTTGTCTCGCTCTCCTCTTCGTTTGTTTGTCGGATATTCTTGGTGTCTTCCCAAAATTCCATCCAGACAGGAGGAAGCAAAGGTAGCCAGCACCTCGTCAGAGAATGCTAAATGCTGTTTTTGTCTTCTTCTAAGAGCGGGACGGCCTGCTCAGGCATGATTCTGAGCACTCGTGTACATGCGCATACCCCCTGGCAATATACTAACCCTCTCTGGCAGTTTTGAGGGCTCATGACATTAGCAACCATAGTTGCTTCCTTGCGTCTATCGGACTACTGCCATCGTCCCTGTGTACACGCATAATTTCTTGGCCAAGGAATGTTCCGGTTTAGTCGAGCTAACCCATATAATTTGACATTCTCTGAGACCATGTAAACACAGAGAGGCCTGGCTAATCACAGCCCTCCGCGTTTCTGAAAGTTCTACTGCACAAATACTTTGGTAAAAATGGCAAGCGACACCTCGCCCGAGTCACAACTTCTGACCAAGACTTTTGAGGCATTCGTTTTGAAGGCAGAGTTTTTTCTTGTTCGCCACAGTGCAGCAACCCGATGGCGACGTTCGCTGCAGTTGTTCCGCCAAAAACACAGGGCGCTTCTGTCCCTGTCCACACATTGCATGAACATCAGAAAAAGAGTCAGCAGGTTTTCAGAACAGGCCTGCAGGTCTTTCCTGTCAAACAACCCACTTTGGGGCGAACACTTTTTGTCTGTCTGGGTCGTCGCGTCTCAGCGGATCAGCAGGTTCTGTCTGCAGGCTTGATGGAACCAACCGGCGAGTCACGTGAGGCTTCTTGCTGTGCGCCTTCTACTGCTTTCATCTCTGCAGGCTTGTCTCCCTCTTTGTCCACCGGCCCCTTCTTCTTTGCTAATCTTCCTCCCCTCTTCCACCCGATTTCCTCCCCATCGCTCCGACGGAACTCCATCCTCGAAAGGTTAATAATGAGCTCACTGGGAGCGCTCGTTTGGGGCTCAGTCAAGCTGCTGAGTGTGATCCACACGCTGTTTTAGGCCGGGCCCAAACCAGACGAGCGGCAGAGTCACGAGTTTGCACAATTTTAGGCTTAGTTGTTTTGGCCTTTTGCCAAAGTGCAACTCAGGTCACAGAAGGAGAACGGCCTTGTTATGCTTCTGATTTCTTTTGATATTCAAATATGACATTAAATATCCGCCCTGTTTACCTCATGTGTCAAATTTTGCTAATTAATGCACCTGACAGCCTGTGACTAAGCCTGGACCGATATAAAGTCAATTAATCGAACGATAAATGAAAATTAAGGCCATAACTTTACCGCATCGTTAAATTGTCAGTGTTTTTTTTTGTCTCTTGCATCAAGCAGGGAGAACGAGGTCTCACTCTGTCCATCGCCCTCATTTAACTGTAGAGCTGGGCGATAAATCGATACATTTTCGATATATCGCAGGTTTGTCTCTGTGCGATATAAAAAATGACTATATCGTGATATTAGTGTATACGTTCTCACGCAGTTGCTTTTAGCTGCGGGCATTACACTACAGGCTCTTCCCACTCTTTCTTGTCTCTTTCTCACAGACGGCAAGCGCAATTCTTACATATGTCACATACGTATACGCCCTCGCGGAGCAGAGAGGTAGCAGCATGGGTAACGTTAGCTGTGGTGCGAATAGTAATACGAGAGAAAGAAGGTGCGAATCTGGTAACAAATGAAGGAAGAATTAATTCCCGAGAAAAACAGCAGGGAGTCCATCGTCTGGCGGTGGTTTGGCTTCAAGTGGGAATATGTCGAACAGACAACAGTAATTTGTCAAATGTGGGGCAAAAGCGTTGCTACAAAAAGTAGCATTACTGCTAATAGGTAGCATCATTTGAAAAGTCACCTGCTAGAGAATGAAGACTGATTACTCCGCATGTCAACATTTCTATTCCGTGCCACACCAACAAAATGCAGAGGCAACCATTTCCACATCAACACCGTATGAAAAAAAAAATCACCATGAGGAGGTTCATTTTTGGTACAGTAAGAAAACAACAAAATATACATTTTTTGGTCATTTACTTAACAAATTTGTAAACAATGGCTTTATCATTTTAACATTGGGAACACTATAATAATTCTGCCCACGTTAATCCACATTAAACTGCCTCAAATTGTTGCTCATATTAAATAAAATGACAAAACTTTTTTTCTACATATAAAAAGTGCAACATTAAACAGTTTCAAGTCAACTCATCATGCTTAATTTATCACAGCATTTGGGAAGCCTATAATTGATTTTTATTGTGTAAATGTTATATCTTTATCAACATGTAATAGCAGGGACCCTGCCATTCAAAGCATTTCTGTCCGTAAAATACACACACACACACCGAAAAAGGAGCTAACGTTACGCTAAAAGCTAATTACCCTTCACCTCAAGCCAGAACTGCGAGCGAGCTGAGCTGCAGTTTAAGTTTCTAGAAGGTCAACGGGCTCATAGTGATGTGAGTATTAGTTGACTGAGAGGCGTTTATTATCATTTGGGGAGAGTACCTATCTGCTCGACGCCGAAGCATTGACTACATGCGCTCTGAATACGCACTGCTGATTGGCTGTTACCGCTATATATGTAACCAATCAGATGGTTGGGTGGGTGGGACAATGCTGGGTGCTGAGACAGAGGCAGATGAAGCAAAGCAGCTTGTTAAAACTTCAGCTTATAAACTCAGTCGGTACACCACCATACCGAACCGAAACCTCCGTACCGAAACGGTTCAATACAAATACACATACCGTTACACCCCCAGCTTTGAGTACCTTAAAGGTAGAAAAGCGCTATACAAGTATAACCCATTTACCATTTATATATTGCCCAGCATAATGTGTAATCGGCCCAAGTCTACCTGTGAGTGTGTTTTAATGTAGACAGATTAGAAATTACAGCCTGTGTTTATGAGCTGTTAAACCTGTTGCCCTTTTCGAACTTAACTCAGCGCCCATGTCGATGCCTTTACACGCCATGGAGATTCCCCTTGTTTCCCTCCGAGGCAGCCGTTCACTTCCTGTCTTTCTGCAACAAGCCGATCCCGTCCAGATAACCTCCCATCTGGGTGGCAGCCAGCCGCCGTGCATGTAGCCGCGGCCCGCTCACCTCTTTCTGCAACGCCGCCGTGCCCCTGAGTCACAGGCGACCTTTGCAGACTCTAAATATAGACTCCGCAAAGAATAGGAGGAAGGGAGGAGTGGATGGACCGAGTGGACTTTGTGTTAAGGAAACTTGTTGCCGAGAGACCCGAAGCACGCTCGGGTTTGTCGACATGAAGTCTTTTAGAATTAAGTGCCTCCACAACTGCACCATCAATCAGTGACCACAGAAAGATTCTTTGCTCGGAACAGTGACTCCTAAATGCACACACCGAGTGGAGTCTACACCTGACTTATCATTCACAATCTCTATGTAAGACAAAAACACAAAACTCTTTTTTTATGCATTCTGATTCGTAAACTGCAGAAAGTATGAGGTGGCTAACAATGTAGCTAATGGGAGTACTCTATTGTGCCAATAAGCCCTCTTAAAAACATCCCAAAACTGCCAAGAGTACTTAATTTACTTTTTGTGACCTGAGTATTTACCAAGTATTAGCAGTATTGTGATTTAAAGCTCTAACGCAGACAGGCTCAATATTGATATATTGAGCCTGTGAGCTGCTGCATTGCCTCAGGGTTGGTGAAAGTTATTTCTAGATTCTAAATCATGCCTCTCACCTGGCTAGTAGAATGTTGTGGCGAGAAGCCGGGATGTTGGTCAACTTTGACATCTAACTTCGACCCGGATATGGCGAGAGACACAAAAAGAAGCGTATATGCAGTTGCCGTTCTAGTAAGAGCGGCCATTGTGCAATCAGTGATTGTTTTATAACGTTTGTATATATTATTCAGTACATAGCAATACTGCTACATGATACTTTGTGTTCCACTAAAGATGCATCTGTTTAGCACACAGATTCTAAAATTTGGAGCTCATCCTCCTTATGTTCGGGCTCAAAAATATAAGGTTCTGGATCATCATTTGTCACAAAGTAGTCTTTGTTGTCTCTAATGAAGTCTGGCATAAGTAGTAGTGTTGTTGTTGAAGGAAATAGCAAAATTTGTGATGTCTGTGAAATTATTATACCGTCGTAAAGTATGTAACTATTATGAATGTACCTGTTACAACTCTATATATATAATATATATATACAAACATACAGCATGTGTATAAAACGATGGAGTTTTTAAGAGCGCTTTATAAGCGGAATAGAGCAACTCATTGGTTTCATTGTAAGATGACTTTTACTAGAATGCATCAAAAAAAAAATACTATGTGTTAGAAGTGGGAATCTTTGGGCTCATTTTTCGACTTTGATTCAGGAGCTACGATCTGAATAAAAATGGATTATTGATGCATCTTTTATATTAATGCAGTTTTACATTCCTTTTTGTTTCACTAAATAAGCGTTTATCACTTGCTACTTTTAAAAACAGTGTAAAAAGAAACGGTCAAATTAATTTGCATTACATTTGGACCTAGACTTTGACTTCTTTTTTATTGTCATTCAAATTTGAACTTTACAGTACAGATAAGAATAAAATGTTGCATTAGGTCATGGTAGTGCAGAATAAAAAAAAAAGAAGTAATGTGCAGATATAAATAAATAGATTACTGTACAGATAAATATATTGCACTTTTGCATATGCATCCATGTTTCTGGATGTATGTTAGTTATATTGTTTTTATATTCCAGCCAGTTAATCCATTTTTGGAGGGGATTATTATGATGCGTTCAATAGTCTTATGGCCTGAGAGAAGAAGCTGTTACAGAACCTGGAGGTTCCGCTTCGGAGTCTGCGGAACCTCTTTCTAGAGTCCAACGGGGAAAACAGTCCTTGGTGGGGGTGGGAGGAGTCTTTGCAGATTTTCTGAGGCCTGGTCAGGCAGCGGCTTTTTGCGATCTCCTGGATAGTAGGAAAAGGAGTCCTGATGATCTTTTTCCATCCATCCATCCATTTTCTACCGCTTATTCCCTTTCGGGGTTGCGGGGGGCGCTGGCGCCTATCTCAGCTACAATCGGGCGGAAGGCAGGGTACACCCTGGACAAGTCGCCACCTCATCGCAGGGCCAACACAGATAGACAGACAACATTCACACTCACATTCACACACTAGGGCCAATTTAGTGTTGCCAATCAACTTATCCCCAGGTGCATGTCTTTGGAGGTGGGAGGAAGCCTTTTTATTATGTTAAATTAAGTGAAGTGAATTATATTTATATAGCGCTTTTCTCTAGTGACTCAAAGCGCTTAACATAGTGAAACCCAATATCTAAGTTACATTCTTAAACCAGTGTGGGTGGCACTGGGAGCAGGTGGGTAAAGTGTCTTGCCCAAGGACACAATGGCAGTGACTAGGATGGCGGAAGCGGGAATCGAACTTGCAACCCTCAAGTTGCTGACACGGCCGCTCTACCAACCGAGCTATACCAATGTGTGCAAAACTGTAATACAAGTGCCCTAAAATCAAGGAGCTGGTGGGATCTCTCGGTGAGGTGGCTCGCTGCAGTCAGCGAAATTTTAGAACTGTCTGCATTACTTTATTTACGATAAATGAACGTATTATCGCTTATTGACGTTTATAACTTTTATGGACAGAATTTCTAGGCACAGTCAGGGCGTTGAGGGGTTCCGGTTTGGTGGCCGCAGGATTGTGGTCCTGATGGCTTCATCTGGCCGGGATCTTCAGCTTTCACTGGATCAGTTCGCAGCCGAGCGTGAAGCGACCGGGATGAGAATCAGCACCTCCAAGTCCGAGTCCATGGTTTTCGCCCGGAAAAGGGAGGAGACCCTGCCCCAAGTGGAGGAGTTCAAGTACCTAGGAGTCTTGTTCACGAGTGAGGGAAGAGTGGATCGTGAGATCGACAGGCGTATCGGTGCGGCGTCTTCAGTAACGCGGGCACTTTATCGATCCGTTGTGGTGAAGAAGGAGCTGAGCCGGAAGGCAAAGCTCTCAATTTACCGGTCGATCTACTTTCCCATCCTCACCTATGATCACGGGTACAAGCGGCCCAAATGAGTTTCCTTTGCCGATTGGCGGGGCTCTCTCTTAGAGGTAGGGTGAGAAGCCCTGTCATCCGGGAGAAACTCAAAGTAAAGTCGGAGCTCCTCCACATGGAGAGGAGCCAGATGAGGTGGCTCGGGCATTTGGTCAGGATGCCACCTGAAAGCCTCCCTAGGGAGGTGTTTAGGGCACGTCCAACCGGTAGGAGGCCACGGGGAAGACCCAGGACACGTTGGGAAGACTATGTCTCCCGGCTGGCCTGGGAACACCTCGGGATCCCCCGGGAAGAGCTGGACGAAGTGGCTTGGGAGAGGGAAGTCTGGGTTTCCCTGCTTAGGCTGCTGCCCCCGCGACCCGACCTTGGATACGCAGAAGAAGATGGATGGATGGACGTTTACTAATCGTCCTGTCCGAATTGCGATGCATCTAAAAAAACGATTATTTCCCCCCACCTGTAGTGATCAATTGTGAACGATAGGCAAAATCCCCCCCCAGAAAAAGTGCATTTCCATTGAAGTTGTTTTTTATAAAATCAATGATGTGTAGGAATAAAGCATCCACTATGTTAAACAAGAGCCCATCCAGATCTCTTGGTCTAAGACTCGCCTCACAGGCCAGATGTGCGCTGAGCCCGCTGGCTGGCTGCCGAACCCCTAAAGTCCTTTAGCAAGTTTTCTGTAATTGAATCACATTTTGCCGTGAGTCAGCCGCTTATTTTTAGAACTAAAAGCTTGCGTTGCCAGGCGACTGTGTCCCGGGGAGGCGGCGCGAGGGCGGGACGCCATGAAAGGGAAGGGAGATGGCAGCGAGGCGCAATCTCTGGGAGATGAACGACAAAGCGCACACGCCGTGAGTCAGCGGGGACGCGTGCGCGCACGTTTCGCGCGGCGTGGGCGCGATCGCTATTCCCGTGCTCTTTGTGCGCGTGTTCCGCGCGCCCACGCAAGAACCCACTTACCTCTCCCACTAACCTGCCGTGCGTGCGTGATCGCAGCCCGCCCGCGCTGCCGCTTGCATCGGACTTGCACATGTGAGGCACGTGCACACGAGTTATTGCACCCCATTGACAGACATTTTCGTCGCCCCCCCCACGCGGTGACAAGAGCCTTATTGTCTGGAGGCTGATTCATGCTCGCTTTATTTGTAGCCCATCATCACTCCTCTGCTCTACGAGCCATTGAGGGACGTCAGGTGCTCCTTCACTGCCTGGACACAACATTGGGTACACTAGGGCTGGGCCACATGGCTGAAAACTGTATCATGGTATAAGTGTTTTACATCGGTCAATATGGATAATTATTAGGGGTAAGGGAAAACATGCATTCTAATACGAATCCAATACGTTGTGCGATTCAGAATCGATTCTCATTTTTACACAGCAATACCATAACAATGCAATCCAATTCCAAAACCAAACCTGACCCAGCAACACTCAGAACTGCAATAAACAGAGCAATTGAGAGGAGACACAAACACGACACAGAACAAACCAAAAGTAGTGAAACAAAAATGAATATCATCAACAACAGTATCAATATTAGTTATAATTTCAGCATAGCAGTGATTAAAAATTCCTCATTGACATTATCATTAGACATTTATAAAAAAAAAAAGAACAATAGTGCCACAGTGGCTTACACTTGCATCGCATCTCATAAACTTGACAACACACAGTGTCCAATGCTTTCACAAAGATAAAATAAGTCATATTTTTGGTTCGTTTAATAGTTAAAACAAATTTACATTATTGCAATCAGTTGATAAAACATTGTACTTTATAATTATAAAAGCTCTTTTATAAAAATCTACTACTCTGCTAGCATGTCAGCAGACTGGGGTAGATCCTGCTGAAATTCTATGTATTGTGAAGTGAAGTGAATTATATTTACATAGCGCTTTTCACTAGTGACTCAAAGCGCTTTACATAGTGAAACCCAATATATAAGTTACATTTAAACCAGTGTGGGTGACACGGGGAGCAGGTGGGTAAAGTCTCTTGCCCAAGGACACAACGGCATTGACTAGGATGGCGGAAGCGGGAATCGAACCTGCAACCCTCAAGTTGCTGACACGGCCACTCTACCAACCGAGCTATGCTGAATGAATACAGAATCGTTTTTTATTTGGAAAAATATTGTTTATGAATCGAGAATCGAAAAAAATCGATATGTAATCGAATCGCAACCCCAAGAATCGATATTGAATCGAATAAATGTAAACATTTTTATTTCAAATCCCCTCAGCTATCAAGGCTGAAAGGAAGTGTCAACACAAGCATGGAAAACACTCTATGTAAACAGCATTCTAAAATCATATTAAACACTTTACAATAACCTGTTAAAATACAGGCGCAAAAATAAGGAATATGTAAGAAATGCTTCATAAAATACAACAAAATAGTATGAAAATGTACACACAGAGCTATTTTTTGGCAGGTTTAGTGCCAGGAAGTTGGCTAATAATAATAATAATAATAACGAATTAGATCAGGGGTCGGGGACCTTTTTGGCTGAGCGAGCCAAGAAGCCAAATATTTTAAAATGTATATGCCGCATTTTTCGGACTATAAGTCGCAGCTTTTTTCATAGTTTGGCCGGGGGTGCGACATATACTCCGGAGCGACTTATGTGTGACATTCTTAACACATTACCGTAAAATATCAAATATTATTTATCTCATTCGCTGAAGAGACGAAGAAAATGTCAGCAATCGTCAGTGCATTGTGGGTCATGGAATGCTAACTGCTATATGCTATAAGAAATAATAATAATAAAAAATTCTTCTGCGGCCCGGTAATAATCGGTGTTTGGGGACCACTGCTATATGCTACTGCTTTAGCTATTAAAATTGATCATTTCATCGTTGGTGGTAACTTATAAAAACTGAGAAGGGCTGAACAAAAATGGCACCGAAAAGGAAATCATGTACTGCAGATTACAAGCTGGACGTAGTGAAATATGCAGCAGAAAACGACAAGAGGAAGCGGCGCATACCTTTGGAGTTGGCAGAGTTGTTTAGAAGCGACATCGAGGAAGAGATGTGTTTTGTCATCGGATTTATCGATTAGGAGTAGGGTTGGGTATCGTTTGAATTTAGCGATTCCGATTCCTGACGATTCTCGATTCCGATTCTTCTTGTACCATGCCGGGATCAATGTGTTTGACAGGTAGTCCCTGGAAGGTGGTATGTATTTTGGGTTGAGAGTTTTCACCATATCCCTGCAAACATAAACAAACGTAATGTTGCTGTTACTCTTCAGCCCAGTATCAATTAGCTTAGCTTTAACGTTATTGCTTAAAGGCCTACTGAAACCCACTACTACCGACCACACAGTCTGATAGTTTATATATAAATGATGAAATATTAACATTGCAACACATGCCAATACGGCCGGTTTATTTTTCTAAATTGCAATTTTAAATTTCCCGCGAAGTATCCTGTTGAAAACGTCGCTGAATGATGACGCGTGCGCGGGACGTCACGGGTTGTAGCGGACATGTTCTTCCAGCACCGATCACGGCTAAAAGTCGTCTGCTTTAGTCGCATAATTAAACAGTATTCAGGACATCTGTGTTGCTGAATCTTTTGCAATTTGTTAAATCAATAATGGAGACTACAAAGAAAAAAGATGTTGGTGGAAAGCGGTGGATTGCGGCCGGCTGTAGCAACACAAACACAGCCGATGTTTCTTTGTTTACATTCCCTAAAGATGACGGTAAAGCTTTAATATGGAACAGAGCGGTCAAGCGAACATGGTTCTCTACCACATGTCAACCGGCAGGTTTCGGTGAGAAAATTGTGGTAATAAGTCGGCTCTTACCGTAGACATGAGCGGAGTTTGTGTCGTTCCTCCTGCAGCTGTCAAAGAGGCAGCTGCGACTCTCTTGCCTCCTCAGTGGCTTCCCTCTGAGACACTGGCGATCACCACACCGGTAGTGACCGCTCTGATTAGGGGGTACTTGTGTTACACTAGTAACACAATAAGCAGATAAGGGATTTTCCAGAATTATCCTAGTAAATATGTCTAATAACATCTGAATCGCTCCCACTGCTTTCTCTTTTTTTTTCTAGTCCTTCACTCTCACTATCTGATTACGGGGTACTTGTGTTACACTAGTAATACAATAAGCAGATAAGGGATTTTCCAGAATCATCCTAGTAAATGTGTCTAAAAACATCTGAATCGCTCCCACTGCCCTTTTTTTTTTTTTTTTCCTAGTCCTTCACTCTCACTATCCTCATCCACGAATCTTTCATCCTTGCTCAAATTAATGGGGAAATCGTCGCTTTCTCGGTCCGAATCGCTCTCGCTGCTGGTAGACATGATCGTAAACAATGTAAGGATGTGAGGAGCTCCACAACCCGTGACGTCACGCGCACATCATCTGCTACTTCCGGTACAGGCAGAACTTTTTTATTAGCGACCAAAAGTTGCAAACTTTATGGTCTATGTTCTCTACTAAATCTTTTCAGCAAAAATATGCTAATATCGCGAAATGATCAAGTATGACACATAGAATGGACTTGCTATCCCTGTTTAAATAAGAAAATCTAATTTCAGTAGGCCTTTAACTAACCTAAATGTTGGAGATTCCACCTCTGAAAAGGGATGCAGTCTTTTGACTATGTGGGCAGTGACCTTTCTGTGGCACTCTTCCCAATTGCCGCTACGGTGAACGGAGTACGCTGAGCACATTGCGGAGCCTGGCTAGCAGGCTGTAAATTGTCTATGAAAAAATATGCGTGCTAATTTGTTAGCTGCCTCAACGTTGGCGCTAAAAACATTATTTATTGCATATATTTTGTTTTACTTCCCGGATTCAGACTGCAGTGCAGGCACCGAGGTGCCAGGCTGGGCGCCGGAGCCAGAGGAAGAGGCAGAGGAGGACGGTCGGCGCAGCGCGTCGAAGACGGGACACGCATTTATTTGTACTCCATGAACTCGGAGGTGCTTCATTATGTTCGACGTGCACCCTACTAAGCAGGAAACAGTCCTGTCGCACGTGTTACATTTCACCGATATTTCTTTTTTTTTAGTAAAATAAAGCCACACTTTTGACTGCCGACGCCCGCTATCCATACTTGACTGACTCGCTCGGAGGTGGGCGCTTCTTCGTTGGTGTTCAGCGGCTTCTTCTTCCGGTTGGCGGACTTATTCTTTTTTTCCGGTTGGCGGACTGTGTATCGAAACTAGGAGTCGAAATTTAAACTTTTGAACGATTCCGGGAGAATCGGAAAGTTAGTCCCGGTTCCAATCGATACTCGATACCCAACCCTAATTAGGAGTGACAGATTGTTTCGTAAACGTATAGCATGTTCTTTATGTTATAGTTATTTGAATGACTCTTACCATAATATGTTAGGTTAACATACCAGGCACCTTCTCAGTTGGTTATTTATGCCTCATATAACGTACACTTATTCAGCCTGTTGTTCACTATTCTTGATTTATTTTAAATTGCCTTTCAAATGTTTATTCTTGGTGTAGGATTTTATCAAATACATTTCCCCCCAATATGCGACTTATACTCCAGTGCGACGTATATATGTTTTTTCCCTTCTTTATTACGCATTTTCGGCAGATGCGACGTATACTCTGAAGCGATTTATAATCCGAAATATACGGTATATAGTGATATTGTTTTATGGCCCAGCCCCATTAGAAATACAAATTAACTTTGTTTTGACGGTTCTTTTGTGTTTTAAATGCCGCCTGTGAGTACCGATGGATATCTTTCACATTTGGTCGGACACAGAACCAAATCCCGGTACCCGGTAATTGGTATCTGTTAGAGATGCGCGGATAGGCAATTATATAATCCGCATCACCAAAGTCGTTGCTGCTAGCGGGGTGTATAAAATAGTCAGGATGTGTCATGAATACAAAGGGTTATGGGTATTTGTTGTGTTGCGTTTATGTTGTGTTACTGTGAGGATGTTCTCCCGAAATGTGTTTGTCGTTCTTAATTGGTGTGGCTTCACAGCGTGGCGCATATTACTAAGAGTGTTAAAATTCTTTATATCACATTAGTGTACTCTGTGTCACCCAGTATGCCTTGCAGTCGTGTGCGTGTTGCTGCGGAAGCCGTATACAACATGTTGCTGGACTTACAAGCAGATCGTTCATGTTGTAGAAGGCGACAAAGCCAATGGCTTCATAGCACGCCCTAATACTTATTATCTGGTTAACTACCTGCTGTCATTCAGGAGAATAATAGCGTCTCTTATTGTCTTCTTCGCTTTAGGACACGGGTCTTAAATGGCTCTTTGAATGGCAAAGGATACCGATCACAGAACCATGCATATCAAATATTTCCGGATGGTTCAACCGCCATCCGCCCGAATCTAATTAAAATCTATTTTTTCGTCATGTCAACCGCCCGACCCGCGGTTTATCCGCGGACTCCGCGGATAAACCGCGCATCTCTAGTATCTGTACTCATTGGTTCCCATTTTTTTACCACTTTTGTGTTCATGTGCAAGTAAATGTTCATTTGTTTAATAATACAATATTATTTTTTATATTGTCCATCGCGATATTTATTGTCGTCATTGTATTGCCCAGCCCTATGGTACACCGACACATCTTTACTCCCATCCAGTTCTTTACAGCCTAAAATGAACGTGACGCCACCCGGGATTAAACTGATCAATGCAACGTTTTTGTCAGCGGGAAACTCCGAGCAGGATCAGTTCACTCAGCCGGCACGCTTACAACAGCGTCCCGAGTGTTAGACGGCGATGGGGTAGCAGCTTGAAACTGTTAAGTTCTCCCCGCAGGGGAAAGTGGATCACAGTTTCCATTATTTGGCCAAACATTGATCACTAGGGGAGCTGCTGGCAGACATTCGCAAGCCCACCCCCTCCCCTTTCTCTATAACATTTATATCGCTTGTCTCCACGCGTGCGGCTTGTACGCACCTGTGAATAATTACGACTGCTAACCTCCCGAGCGCCACACTCCCCGACAGAGAGACCTCAGCGGCGGTTCCCCGCGACTCGCCGTTTATACCCGCCGTTGCGGTGTGAGGCTGATAAGAAGAAAGTCCTGTCACCGCTTGCTCAGGCAGTGCACTGCAGGCGGAGGCATGTGCTGAGTCAGCTGTTTGCAAACACTGGGCTCTGTGCACTTAAACTCATCCAGGAAGAGCCTCACTTTTTCCCGATCTCCAAGAAGTCTGGCGGCACGTGTGGCCACAAAAGCAACTTTGTGCGAGCGTGGAAAAAGTCGTAATTGTTTGACCGGCCGTGTGGGGCCCATATGGCTGCCAGGTGCCTCTTGTCTTTTTAATCCGCTTTTCATGTTCCCGTTTCGCTTTTATGACATTTACAGCGCAATAATGGCTGCGTAACACGGCTCATGTGGAGGGCTGCACGATTTCCTTTGTATTTCGATTTGCAATTTTTATGTTCTGTACATATTAACAGAGGTGGGTAGCGTAGCCAGAAATTGTACTCAAGTAAGAGTACTGTTACTTTAGAGATTAATTACTCAAGTAAAAGTAAGGAGTAGTCACCCAAATATTTACTTGAGTAAAAGTAAAAAGTATGTTGTGAAAAAACTACTCAGGTACTGAGTAACTGATGAGTAACCTGTTCGTTTAATCATTACGGCAACAAATAATGCACAAAAACATAAAAATAGCAATGAGCACATTCAGAGCCAGGAATATCTCTTAATCAACTAAAACAATAATATATATTAAATAATAGTTCATTAAAATAAAAAAAAATTAAGGCACATCGAGCCACAATAACTTAACAGCACCATAGGCTCAGTAGGCATTGATTGATTGATTGAAACTTGTGTTAGTAGATAGTACAGTACATATTCCGTACAATTGACCACTAAATGGTAACACCCCAGTACATTTTTCAACGTTTATCAATTACTTAGTAAATGACCAAGTCGAGGTGATCTACCTCATATATACATATACGTACACACACATATCATATACATACACACACATACCATATATATATATATATATATATATATATATATATATAAAAATACATTTATATATACAGCATATAATTTATACTTATTTATTTTGCCGTTTTTGTTGACATGTTAAAGATGTTTTAATGAATATACATGCATGTTTAACACATAGATTCCTATCTCTCATGAAGACAAGAATATAAGTTGGTGTATTACCTGATTCTGATGACTTGCATTGATTGGAATTATAGTGCTGATAACATCCACGTTTTCAAATGGAGGAGAAAAAAAGTTCCTCTTTTCTGTCTAATACCACATGAAAGTTGTTGGTTTTTGGCATCTTATTTGTCCAGCTTCCAAATTCATTTTTATACACTTTACAAGAAATACATTGGCGGCAAACTCCGTAGCTTGCTAGCTTGTTTGCTCTGGCTTTCGGATTCTCTTATTTTGTTAGCGCAGGCGCGATGGGGCGGCACTTTTATTGTGAAGCCAGGAACTGTGCGATCGGTTGAAATAAAAAGTGTCTTTTTTCCTTTACACTTTTGATTGATTGATTGAAACTTTTATTTGTAGATTGCACAGTACAGTACAGTACATATTCTGTACAATTGACCACTAAATGGTAACACCCGAATAAGTTTTTCAACTTGTATAAGTCGGGTCATGTGACCACCTGGCTCTGTTTGATTGATCAAACGTCACCAGTGACTGCATGTGATTGGTGAAACGCAGGCATGCGTATCCTACTTTGAAGGTCTGTCATAAACCAAAACAAACATTAACAGACCGATAAAAAAAAAAGTAGCGAATAAATGGAACGGAGTAAAAGTAGCGTTTTTTTCTCTGTAAATATACTCAAGTAAAAGTATGTTGCATAAAAACTACTCGTAGAAGTACAATTTATCCCAAAAGTTACTCAAGTAGATGTAACGGAGTAAATGTAGCGCGTTACTACCCACAAGTGCATATTAATGCATAAAACTACAAAAATAACGCGGGAAGGAAGACCTGGCAATCAACATATTGTGTCAAGGTGCCACAATTTAGAACAGGGCTGGGCAAAATACGGCTCGCAGGCCACATGTGGCCTGTTAACATGATAACCAGAGATGTCCGTTAATGGCTTTTTTGCCGATATCCGATATTACTATATTGTCCAACTCTTACTTACCGATAGCGATATATACATTTGTGGAATGAACACATTATTATGCCTAATTTTGTTGTGATGCCCCGCTGGATGCATTAAACAATGTAACAAGGTTTTCCAAAATAAATCAACTCAAGTTATGGAAAAAAATGCCAACATGGCACTGCCATATTTATTATTGAAGTCACAAAGTGCTTTTTTTTTTTTTAACATGCCTCAATACAGCAGCTTGGAATTTGAGACATGCTCTCCCTGAGAGAGCACGAGGAGGTTGAAATGGGCAGGGTTTGGTAGAGGTTAGCCAGGGGGTGTATATTGTAGCGTCCCGGAAGAGTTAGTGCTGCAAGGGTTTCTGGGTATGTGTTCTGTTGTGTTACGGTGCGGATGTTCTCCCGAAATGTGTTTGTCATTATTGTTTGGTGAGGGTTCACAGTCTGGCGCATATTTGGAACAGTGTTAAAGTTGTTTATACGGCCACCTTCAGTGTGACCTGTATGGCTGTTGATCAAGTATGCATTGCTTAATGCACTTCCTATTCATATTTTGCTGTTTGTTACATTTTTTTGTGTTTTGCTTGATTGTAAAAGATGTCTATCGAGGAGCTGGTCTGAAGTAAAAGAGCAACGATGTTCATATGTTGTTATGATTCAGTGTTTTATTGTTCATAGTTAATATTGTAAATCCCATTTCCTTTATTTTAATGTACATTTTGGGTGTCCCATTCAGTAAAAAAAAATGTTTTTTTTAGATGGTCTGTCATAGCACTTTTTGACATTGTGACTTTTGGTATTAATGTTCCTGAAAACCCAGATTTTTACAGCTTAATGTGAACATATAAATTATGCACACATACACCTTGGCCCCCCAAGACACTTTTTCTCTAAATGTGGCCTCCGAGTCAAATTATTTGCCCGGCTCTGCATTACAACAATATGCAATAATAATTAAAAAAAAAATGGCTTCATGCAGACAGACTGCTCTGAAAATGAAGAAATAATCAATAGAGATGGCGGGAGGGCACAGGTCCGGTGGCCATGGATGGCCGTCCAGAGTCGGGACCCGGGGTGGACCGCTCGCTTCTGCATGGGTTGGAGACATCTCTGCGCTGCTGACCCGTCTCCGCTCGGAATGGTCTCCTGCTGGCCCCGCTATGGACTGGACTCTCACTATTATGTTAGATCCAGTATGGCCTGGACTTTCACAATATTATATTAGATCCACTATCGACTGGACTTTCTCTATCATGTTAGTTCCACTATTGGCTGGGCTTTCACAATATTATATTAGACCCACTTGACATCCATTACATCCGGTCTCCAAGGTTTCTCATAGTCATTCACATTGACATCCCACTGGGTTGTGAGTTTTTCCTTGCCCTGATGTGGGCTCTGGACACTTGTCATGATTTAGGGCTATATAAATAAACATTGATTGATAAACATTGAATAAAAAATATAGTATTTATAATATAATGTAAACCTAACATATATTAATAATCAAAGTAACCAATTAAAAAGTATATAAACTTGTATTTTTCTTTACTGTAGAAATGATTACCCTGATACATAGATTAGTTATCCTAAATAAGCAAACCATAAAACATTTTTGCCATCACGTGATTACGGCATTCTTGCTCGTTCGTCCATGTTGATGGGCTCAAATTGCCCAATCGATCTAAAACGGAATTATTCCCACAACGGGAAGTTTGGCTTTGTAACCATTTTTTTTCTCCTCCTAATTTGTTTTACTTTACGGAACTTCTCACGAGCGAGTCGTGTGTGTGTGTGTGTGTGTGTGTGTGTGTGTGTGTGTGTGTGTGTGTGTGTGTGTGTGTGTGTGTGTGTGTGTGTGTGTGTGTGTGTGTGTGTGTGTGTGTGTGTGTGTGTGTGTGTGTGTGTGTGTGTGTGTGTGTGTGTGTGTGTGTGTGTGTGTGTGTGTGTGTGTGTTTGCGTGCGTGCTAGTGTGTGTGCATGTGCGTGTGTGTGCTCTCCGCCCACCGAGACGGAGATTGTGGATGACCGAAAAGAGGGCTCACTGCGTTCAGTTAAATCAACTGTTTTTATGAAAAAAAAATAAAAAACACTCAGGTACTGAGAGCAAGGCACAGAATGAGACCTCCTTCTCTGGTGACGGCAGAGGGAAAAAAACCGCCCATGTTGATTAATCATGAAGCCGTAATGCGTGCGGACGAGTGGTCGTGTGTGTGGGCGGGCGGTTGGGCGGGCGAGCGTGCAGGCGTGGGCTTGCTGTCCGCCTACCGAGTTGGAGATTGTGGATGACAGAAAAGAGGGCTCACTGCGTTCAGTTAAATTTACTGTTTAAAAAAAAAAAAAAGCGCTCAGGTGCTGAGAGCGGGGCACAGAGTGAGACCTCCTTCTCCGGTGACGGCAGAGGGGAAAAAAACGTCCATATCGATTAATCATGAAGCCTGCGGGTGGGCGTGCGTGCGTGGTCTTGCGCTCCACCCCCCGAGTTGGAGATTGTGGATGACAGAAAAGAGGGCTCACTGCGTTCAGTTAAATCTACATTAAAAAAAATAAAAAACGCTCAGGTACTGAGAGCAAGGCACAGAGTGAGACCTCCTTCTCCGGTGACGGCAGAGGAAAAAAAAACGTCCATATCGATTAATCATGAAGCCTGCGGGTGGGCGTGCGTGCGTGCGTGTGCTTGCTCTCCGCCCACCGAGTTGGAGATTGTGGATGACAGAAAAGAGGGCTCACTGCGATAAGTTAAATCTACTGTTTAAAAAAAAAAAAAAAAGCGCTCAGGTGCTGAGAGCGAGACACAGAGTGGGACCTCCTTCTCCGGTGGCGGCAGAGGAAAAAAAAACGTCCATGTCGATTAATCATGAAGCCGTTGTGCGTGCGGGCGGGCGGGCAGGCGTGGTCTTGCTTTCTGCCTACCGAGTTAGAGATTGTGGATGACAGAAAAGAGGGCTCACTGCGTTCAATTAAATCTACTGTTTAAAAAAAACAAAACGCTCAAGTGCTGAGAGCGAGGCACAGAGTGAGACCTCCTTCTCTGGTGACGGCAGAGGGGAAAAAAATGTCCATAACGATTAATCATGAAGCCGTAGTGTGTGCGGGCGGGCAGGCGTGGTCTTGCTCTCTGCCTACCGAGTTAGTGATTGTGGATGACAGAAAAGAGGGCTCACTGCGTTCAATTAAATCTGTTTAAAAAAAAAAAAAAACACTCAAGTGCTGAGAGCGAGGCACAGAGTGAGACCTCCTTCTCTGGTGACGGCAGAGGGAAAAAAACGTCCATGTCGATTAATCATGAAGCCGTACTGCGTGCGTGAGGGCAGGCGTGCGTGCGTGCGTGTGTGCGCGGCCTTGCTCTACGCCCACGGAGTTGGAGATTGTGGATGTCAGAAAAGAGTGCTCACTGCGTTCAGTTAAATCTACTGTTTAAAAAAAAAAAAAAAAAGCGCTCAGGTGCTGAGAGCGAGACACAGAGTGGGACCTCCTTCTCCGGTGGCGGCAGAGGAAAAAAAAACGTCCATGTCGATTAATCATGAAGCCGTTGTGCGTGCGGGCGGGCGGGCAGGCGTGGTCTTGCTTTCTGCCTACCGAGTTAGAGATTGTGGATGACAGAAAAGAGGGCTCACTGCGTTCAATTAAATCTACTGTTTAAAAAAAACAAAACGCTCAAGTGCTGAGAGCGAGGCACAGAGTGAGACCTCCTTCTCTGGTGACGGCAGAGGGGAAAAAAATGTCCATAACGATTAATCATGAAGCCGTAGTGTGTGCGGGCGGGCAGGCGTGGTCTTGCTCTCTGCCTACCGAGTTAGTGATTGTGGATGACAGAAAAGAGGGCTCACTGCGTTCAATTAAATCTGTTTAAAAAAAAAAAAAAACACTCAAGTGCTGAGAGCAAGGCACAGAGTGAGACCTCCTTCTCCGGTGACGGCAGAGGAAAAAAAAACGTCCATATCGATTAATCATGAAGCCTGCGGGTGGGCGTGCGTGCGTGCGTGTGCTTGCTCTCCGCCCACCGAGTTGGAGATTGTGGATGACAGAAAAGAGGGCTCACTGCGATAAGTTAAATCTACTGTTTAAAAAAAAAAAAAAAAGCGCTCAGGTGCTGAGAGCGAGACACAGAGTGGGACCTCCTTCTCCGGTGGCGGCAGAGGAAAAAAAAACGTCCATGTCGATTAATCATGAAGCCGTTGTGCGTGCGGGCGGGCGGGCAGGCGTGGTCTTGCTTTCTGCCTACCGAGTTAGAGATTGTGGATGACAGAAAAGAGGGCTCACTGCGTTCAATTAAATCTACTGTTTAAAAAAAACAAAACGCTCAAGTGCTGAGAGCGAGGCACAGAGTGAGACCTCCTTCTCTGGTGACGGCAGAGGGGAAAAAAATGTCCATAACGATTAATCATGAAGCCGTAGTGTGTGCGGGCGGGCAGGCGTGGTCTTGCTCTCTGCCTACCGAGTTAGTGATTGTGGATGACAGAAAAGAGGGCTCACTGCGTTCAATTAAATCTGTTTAAAAAAAAAAAAAAACACTCAAGTGCTGAGAGCGAGGCACAGAGTGAGACCTCCTTCTCTGGTGACGGCAGAGGGAAAAAAACGTCCATGTCGATTAATCATGAAGCCGTACTGCGTGCGTGAGGGCAGGCGTGCGTGCGTGCGTGTGTGCGCGGCCTTGCTCTACGCCCACGGAGTTGGAGATTGTGGATGTCAGAAAAGAGTGCTCACTGCGTTCAGTTAAATCTACTGTTTAAAAAAAAAAAAAAAAAGCGCTCAGGTGCTGAGAGCGAGACACAGAGTGGGACCTCCTTCTCCGGTGGCGGCAGAGGAAAAAAAAACGTCCATGTCGATTAATCATGAAGCCGTTGTGCGTGCGGGCGGGCGGGCAGGCGTGGTCTTGCTTTCTGCCTACCGAGTTAGAGATTGTGGATGACAGAAAAGAGGGCTCACTGCGTTCAATTAAATCTACTGTTTAAAAAAAACAAAACGCTCAAGTGCTGAGAGCGAGGCACAGAGTGAGACCTCCTTCTCTGGTGACGGCAGAGGGGAAAAAAATGTCCATAACGATTAATCATGAAGCCGTAGTGTGTGCGGGCGGGCAGGCGTGGTCTTGCTCTCTGCCTACCGAGTTAGTGATTGTGGATGACAGAAAAGAGGGCTCAGTGCGTTCAATTAAATCTGTTTAAAAAAAAAAAAAACACTCAAGTGCTGAGAGCGAGGCACAGAGTGAGATCTCCTTCTCTGGTGACGGCAGAGGGAAAAAAACGTCCATGTCGATTAATCATGAAGCCGTACTGCGTGCGTGCGTGCGTGAGGGCAGGCGTGCGTGCGTGTGTGCGCGGCCTTGCTCTACGCCCACGGAGTTGGAGATTGTGGATGTCAGAAAAGAGTGCTCACTGCGTTCAGTTAAATCTACTGTTTAAAAAAAAAAGCGCTCCGGTTCTGAGAGCGAGGCACAGATTGAGACCTAATCATGAAGCCGTAGTGCGTGCGTGCGTGCGCGGCCTTGCTCTCCGCCCACCGAGTAGTTGGAGATTGTGGATGTCAGAAAAGAGGGCTCACTGCGTTCAGTTAAATCTACTGTTTAAAAAAAAAAGCGCTCCGGTGCTGAGAGCGAGGCACAGAGTGAGACCTCTTTCTCCCTGTTTGAAGCGAGAAACGAAGAAACACGAGGCAATTCTGACTGGCGAACTTGGCTGCCACTCAAATGCCGGGCGGTGACGGCAGAGGGAAAAAAAACGTCCATGTCGATTAATCGTAAAGCTGTAGTGTGTGTGGGTGTGTGTGAGAACATGTGGGTGCGAGCGCGCTGCAGTGACGTTAAAACTCCAAGGATGCATCAAGTGTTGGGCCACAACATGTCATGGATTGTTGCTGTATAGATATGACACGCTTTGTGTGACTGTGGGAACCCTATTGTAACCTTGACTCTAACTATGGTGTATTTCTCACACACACACACACACACAGACACACACAGACATAGCTGAGTTATATTTTGTTATATTGTGCCCATATGTTTCCCAACCTCAGCCCAGGGCCCAAGTGCCAAGCACATCTGGTCTTAATGAGGTGTGTGTGTGTGTGTGTGTGTGTGTTACGGCCGTGTGTTGACTCTTTTACTGCCACCCACCACTCGATGACACACAGCCCACACCGCTGCACTCTGCTTATATTTTGTCTGCACCTTTCACCAAGGTCCGCCTGTTTCAAACGCCACCTTTGATGGCGATAGCGGCGAGCCCACCATGTGACCGCGATCCTGTGGGAAGCCGTCCACCGTGGACGCTCGCCCAACTTCTTCCCGGCAACGAAGCTTTTCGGCTCGTTCCGATCCAGCGATTGCGGCGCTGAGAAAACAGCTGTAAAATGTTCATAATTAACACTCTTTGCTGAGTTTGCGTTGTGCTCATATCAGGGATGTCTATTAACATTTTGGAGAAAGCAGAAGTGGCTATAGGATCTTACATCGCGTGGTTATCACGTTAAGACCTCCTCGTGACAGTGTGAGAGGCCGTGCCAGCAACCTGAGGGGTTCCTAGTTAAATCCCCAGTTTATACCAACCTAGACATGTCTGTTGTGTCCTTGAGCAAGTCACTTTACCCTTGCTCCTGATAGGTCGTGGTTGGCGCCTTGCATGGCAGCTCCCGCTATCAGTGTGTGAATGTGTGTGTGGTTTGGCTTCAATGTCAAACAGACAACTGTAATTTGTCAAGTGTGGGACAAAAGCGTTTCTACAAAAAGTAGCATTACTGCTAATATGTAGCATCATTTGAAAAGTCACCCACTAGAGAATGAAGAGTGCAGGTTCCGCATGTCAACATCTCCAGTCGGTGCCACACCAACAAAATGCCTAGGCAACCATTTCCACATCAACACCGTATGGAAAAAAAATAGTCAACAACATAAAGAGATAACATCCGCATTTGATTTCCCATTATGCAGCAATTTTTCATTTGACAGTTATTGAAATATCTTGTGTGACATCATGCACGAAAGTGCACTTTATTGGTTTTAAACTATAGTAGTGGCGATCTGTACAAAAAGTGCACTTTCATTTAGTGTTGTTTTGATATGTCATCTTAGTAACATCATGCACAAAAGTGCACTCATAGCTTGTTTTAAAATGTCTCTGAAAATCTTGCACTTTCTGTTTGTGCCACTGCTTAGTAACTGTTTAATAAATACAGTTTTGGTCAATTGACTTAGTTGGGATTTTCCTCTCTGCATGAAAGTTCAAAATGAGCATATATTAATGCAGTATGAAAGAGAAATGTAGACACATAAAATCATCATACTGCTGTGATTATATCCATCAAGTGTTCATTCAAGGCTAAGGCAAAATATGGAGATATATATCGTGTATCGTGATATGGCCTAAAAATATCGAGATATTAAAAAAAAAAAAGGTCATCTCGCCTAGCCCTACCTTGAAGGTAGAAAAGCGCTATAGAAGTATGACCCATTTAACATTTCTCCTTTCCAGGGTTTGCCTTCCCTGAGTGGGCCTACAAGCCGGAGTCCAGCCCGGGCTCCCGGCAGATCCAGCTCTGGCACTTCATCCTGGAGCTGCTCAGGAAGGAGGAGTACCACGACGTCATCGCCTGGCAGGGCGACTACGGCGAGTTCGTCATCAAAGACCCAGACGAGGTGGCTCGCTTGTGGGGGGCCAGGAAGTGCAAGCCCCAGATGAACTATGACAAACTCAGCCGCGCCCTCAGGTGACCGCACACGTCTCAAGTGGATGAGCTGTTTGTCTTTTCGAACTGCTACTTCTGTCCCCTCTGACTGTCTTTTGTCTGACTCAGGGGTGTCCAAACTTTTTCCAAAACCAATACAATGTATATTGTAACTTTTAGGGCTTCCCTCAACTTTGGTAAATGTAAAAAGTACCAAGAACCCAAAAGGTTTTCAGTCTGTCAAAAAAAAATATTTTAACATGTTCGTTACTTTCAATGCTTAAATATATGTACCATATTTTCCGGACTATGGAGCGCACCAGTAAATGAGCCACACTGAAGTTTAGAGAATTTTGCCCCCCATAAATTAACCGGAATAAGCCGCCGATATATACAGTACAGGCCAAAAGTTCGGACACACCTTCTCATTCACCACACAACCCCAGTTATTAAGCAAGAAATTCCACTAATCGACCTTTATAAGGCACACCTGTTAAGTGAAAACCATTTCAGATGACTGCCTGTTGAAGCTCATCCAGAGAATGCCAAGAGTGTGCAAAGCAGTAATCATAGCAAAGGGTGGCTATTTTGAAATAACTCAAATATAAAACATGTTTTCAGTTATTTCACCTTTTTTTGGTAAGTGCATAACTCCACAAGTGTTCATTCATAGTTTTGATGCTTTCAGTGACAATTTACAAAGTAAATAGTCATGAAAATAAAGAAAACGCAGTGAGAGAAGGTGTGTACAAACTTTTGGTCTGTACTGTACGTTGTGAAATTAGTTATTTACACAAAACATTTTTGTAAATGTTTGTTTATAGCTTAAATGTTTCCAAATAACTGATCAAACAAAACAGAAGTCATTATCATGGACCCACCAGCTGTGGAAGCTACCTCTCCAATCAGCTAAACAGACTCAATAACTCCACAGTTACGTTTTGGTAAATTTACCAAACTGAAACAAAAATAATACCATTGTAAGTTAATAATACTAACACTCTAACTCATAACTGTGTTTATCATATTAGCTAATCCTTACGACTATTGCTTCACTACATTACGGTAGCAATAACACTCCTACAGACATCACACATGGGACGGTTTTGTAAGTAAGAATTGTTTTAGAAATATTTTAAAACTTACAAAACGTTGCTTGGAGTGATGAATGCAGAATCCATACAAGTAAAAAGGCAACGGATGATTAGAAGACATAACGGCAATTGTACTTCCGATTGAAAGCTCTAAACAAATGGGCACTGCAGCACCTGCAGAGAGCAAACTCATGGAAAAAATGGCACCTTAGCACAAACAATAACACACCTTTTCTGTGTCTTTGCCTGTTTTTTTTAACTGTTTGCATTAGGGGCATCCGCAAAGAAAATTTCATAAATTAGCTGCACGGTTTTATAAGCCGTAGGGTACAAAGCGTGGCGAAAAAGTTGCGATTTATAGACCGTAATCTAGGCTGGATCAACTTGAGATTTATCCTTTGACATAAAGTTTTAAGTGTTTAGGTTTTATGCCCTTCTTTTTCAAACACTCTCGTATTGATAGCAAAACCACAAAATATGGAATTTTGTCCCCTAATAAATGTTCAAAGTAGAATATTTGATGTGAAGTACTTGGAGACCCAAATGAGCAAATAGCTAACATTGCTTTTGGTTCATTATTTTTTAAACTAAAACATAAAATAAAGGTCTCAATCTTTCAAAAGGGCTTATGAAAGTGTTCAAAATAAATAACATCTATATATATATATATATATACTGTATATATATATATATATATTTTTTTTTTTTTTTTTCAATGCTTAAATAGCTGCAGATCTAGCCTTCAATTAAAATGTTTTATCTTTTTAACAAAGAAAGTTTTAAAGTAAAGCACTGCCTACATGTCAGCTCTGTGTTATTAGTTATTAGTGCTTTTGCTCCACTTTTTAATTTAGTTTTATTTTTTTTCATATTACTTTTATAAATGAGCTGCGGGCCACACTTTGTTTGAACTCCTTAAAACAATTGCAGGCTTGATCGGGCCTGACGCGTGCGGCTGTAGGTGGTTAAAGGGAAGGTTACTAAAAGTTGACAGCTGATTTAGAGAGGCTCACATGCAGGAAGTTGTTGTCGGGCTTTATTTAGCAGACAGTCTGTTCTCCCGCACACACACACACACAGACACACACACAGTGTGTCATCCGTGTCACCTCCTGTGTTGTAGGTTGGTGTGGGTTCCAGTTTGCCACGGCCATGATGCACTGTCTCGTCACACACACACACACACACACACACACACACACACACACACACACACACACACACACACACACACACACATCACACTTTTTTATATGTCAGCCCTCCTCCGGCCCATCTGCGCCATTATTTGTTGCCTTTCCTATATTTTTGTTGTTTATGGCTGCATGGCGAGAAGACCGTACCGGGAATGTGACATTAAAGCGCGGTGCCAACAAAACACGGTCCAGGTTCTCTGAGGTTTATGGCAAGGAAGCTCAACCCGCTATGTGAGGCGGGCCGCTGCTGGAGCGCGTGTGTGTGTGTATGTGTGTGTTCTTTCACGTGTACGCGTTGGCCTTTTCCTCCATGCCTTCCAAGAGCTGTACGTCCATCCCGGTTCCTCACACAGGCCTGACGCAGCCTCCGTCTGGCTTTTATTTTGAAATGTTATCGCCTAGATACAATAACACTAACCTAACGGGGCTTCAGTTCTGGCACTTACCGTATTTTTCGGAGTATAAGTTGCACCTGCCGAAAATGCATAATAAAGAAGGAAAAAAACATAAGTCGCATTTTTGGGGGAAATTTATTTGATAAAATCCAACACCAAGAATAGATATTTGAAAGGCAATTTAAAATAAATAAAGAATAGTGAACAACAGACTGAATAAGTGTACGTTATAGCTCGGTTGGTAGAGCGGCCGTGCCAGCAACTTGAGGGTTGCAGGTTCGATTCCCGCTTCCGCCATCCTAGTCACTGCCGTTGTCCTTGGGCAAGACACTTTACCCACCTGCTCCCAGTGCCACCCACACTGGTTTAAATGTAAGTTAGATATTGGGTTTCACTATGTAAAGCGCTTTGAGTCACTAGAAAAAAAGTGCTATATAAATATCATTCATTCACTTCACGTTATATGAGGCATAAATAACCAACTGAGAAGGTGCCTGGTATGTTAACCTAACATATTATGGTAAGAGTCATTCAAATAACTATAACATATAGAACATGCTATACATTTACCAAACAATCTGTCACTCCTAATCCATAAATCCCATGAAATCTTATATGTCTAGTCTCTTACGTGAATGAGCTTTGATATTTCACGGTAATGTGTTAATAATTTCACACATAAATCGCTCCTGAGTATAAGTCGCATCCCTGGCCAAACTATGAAAAAAACTGCGACTTATAGTCCGAAAAATTACGTATGTTTCTTTTATTAATGTTACTAGTGGCCGGCCCTCTGAGGGCAGGCAAAACTGCAACGTGGCCCTCAATGAAAACGAGTGTGACACCCCTGTCTTAATTATTTGTCAGATAATAAAGTGTTAAGTTGTTTTGGGCATAGAGTAAAATAGAAAGTACTTTATTGGTCCCACAGTTTGCTCACAATAGACAATAATGATAATAAATGATATATATCATATATTTTATATAAAATATATGAATAATATAAATATATTCTACGTATATTTCACACACACACACACATATATATATATATATATATATATATATATATATATATATAGGCATGTGCCTACTTACAACAAATAATAATTCATTCATAAATATGTATTTTTACTGTAACTGAGCTTCTCATTCAGCTGTTACAAAATTACAAAGACTATTAAAATGTTGCCCATTTACAAAAAAAAAAAGGAAGAGGCCTCCTCCCTCCAGATGTTCAACATGTGTCTGCTTTAAATGCTCGCATATCCAAAATGTACAGCCATAAAAACAAGGTCCACTCTGCAAAACTAGCAAAGTATTCATGTTAACAAGAATAGGAGAAAATGCTCTCACACTTAACATTTTGTCACTGGCGATGTTTTTTGCGAGTGGCAATGTCACAACTATTGTTGACCAATACAATTGTCGCTGACAAATTTTATTGTCGACAATGTTGACTGATCGTCAAAGCTAGTGCTGGGCGATATATTGATATACTTGATATATCGCGGGGGTGTCTCTGTGCAATGTGGAAAATGACTATATACGTTCTCACGCAGTTGCTTTTAGCTGCGGGCATTACACTGCATGTGTTTCCCACTCTTTTGGTCTCTCCTTCTCACAGAGACTTAAAACAAGTGCACCTTCTTACATATGTCACGTGTGCAACGTCACACGCTCCCGCGGAGCAAAGAAGTAGCGACATGGTAACGTTAGCTGTGAAGCTAGCGGTGCGCTGCGGGTGGTAATACGAGAGACAGAAGGTGCCAATCTGGTAACAAATGAAGGAAGAATGAATTCCCAAGAAAAACAGCCCAGGGTCCATCGCCTGGCGTTGGTTTGGCTTCAAGCGGGAATATGTTGAACATTTATGCGGCAAAAGCGTTGCTACAAAAAGTAGCATTACTGCTAATGTAGCATCATTTGAAAAGTCACCCGCTATAGAACGAAGAATGCTTGAAGCTCTGCATGTTAACATCTCCGGTCGGTGCCACACCAACAAAATGCCCAAGCAACCATTTCCACATCAACACCGTATGGAAAAAAAAGTCAACATGATAAAACGTCCGCAGGAACCTACCACATAGCGAAGGACATACACTTGATTTCCTATTATGCAGCTCATTTTTATAGGACACTTATTGAAATATCTTGTGTGACATGCACAAAAGTGCACTTTATTTGTTTTTATCCATTGTAGGGGCGTTTTTTTTTTTACAAAAAGTGCACTTTAATTTAGTGTTGTTTTGATATGTCATCTTAGTGACATCATGCACAAAAGTGCACTAATAGCTAGTTTTAAAATGTCTCTGACTAATCTTGCATTTTCTGTTTTGGAAATGACATGAATGTTTGTGCCACTGCTTAATAACTGTTTAATAAATACACTTTTGGTAAATTAACTTAGTGGTGATATATTAATGCAGTATGAAGAAGAATGTTTTAATGTAGACACATAGAATCTTCGTACTTCAGTGATTATATACATCAAGTGTTCATTCAAGGCCAAGGCAAAATATCAAGATGTATATTGTGTATCGTGACATGGCCTAAAAATATCGAGATATTAATAAAAGGCCATATTGCCCAGCCCTAGTTGCAGCCTTACTTGTGTTTAAAGAAAAATATTGAACACGAAACAGTATCCATTAAGTAGCCGCAGGGTTCAAAGCGTTGGAAAATGTAGCAGCTTATAGCCCAGAAATTGTGTGACTATCTTTGTAAAGGCAGGCCCTTTATTGATTTATTTAAGATGTGATTAGAGTGTGTACCTAAAGAAGTATGTGGCAAGGAAAAGAAGTAGATTTATGGAAGGAGAAGAGTCACAGCCTGTTGACAACAAGCCCAGATCAAGATGTATGAATGCAGCCAGCGCACTCTCGCTTCTTGTGGAAAATGTGAATAAACTCTTCCCAGAATGAAGCAGCCCTTTCACAACAGAGCGAGAGACGTCGACTCAAAGTCCGCGTGCTCCTTTGAGTGACTCACGCCGGTCCATTTTCATCATCTTTTTGAGATGAGCTGTCAGCGCTCGCTCTTCACTCCTCCACCTTTTTCTGCTCATGACTAATGCGCTTCCTTCACGTGTCTCACCGCATGTTCCTATTGTCACCGCGTCCTGTGGCGGAAGCGGCGCACCTACGTGAATGCCGTGGGCGTCGCCATGGTCACGTGACGGCTTTTTCCTGTGCCCGCAGGTACTACTACAACAAGAGGATCCTGCACAAGACTAAAGGCAAGAGGTTCACCTACAAGTTCAACTTCAACAAGCTGGTGCTGGTCAACTACCCCTTCATCGACATGGGCTCTGGTACGCACACACAAGCTCCGACTCTACATCAAAATGCACCACATAGTCATGTCTTGTTGATAAAATGGCAAAAACCAGGAATGGGTTTTATTTTGCTGATCATCCATGAACGAGATCGGACGAAACCGATCACATGTATTACCTGTAAAATGGTCCATTTATCAAAGATAAGTGCAATTGACGGTTTAACGCAAATTTAAGGCCTACTGAAATGAGATTTTCTTATTTAAACGGGGATAGCAGGTCCATTCTATGTGTCATACTTGATCATTTCGTGTTATTGCCATATTTTTGCTGAAAGGATTTAGTAGAGAACATTGACGATAAAGTTTGCAACTTTTGGTCGCTAATAAAAAAGCTTTGCCTGTACTGGAAGTAGCAGTCGATGTGCGTGTGACGTCACGCGTTGTGGAGCTTCTCACATCCTTACATTGTTTAAAATCATGGCCACCAGCAGCGAGAGCGATTTGGATCGAGAAAGCGACAATTTCCCCATTAATTTGAGCGAGGATGAAAGATTCGTGGATGAGGATAGTAAAAGTGAAGGACTAGAAGAAAAAAAAAGAGAGAGAGGGCAGTGGGAGCGATTCAGATATGAGACACATTTACTAGGATAATTCTGGAAAATCCCTTATCTGCTTATTGTGTTACTAGTGTTTTAGTGAGATTATATAGTCGTACCTGAAAGTCGAAGGGGTGTGGTGACCGCCAGTGCCTCTGAGGGAAGAAACGAACAAGGCAAGAGAGTCGCAGCTGCCTCTTTGACAGCTGCAGGAGGAACGACACAAGCTCCGCTCATGTCTACGGTAAGAGCCGACTTATTACCACAGTTTTCTCACTGAAACCTGCCGGTTGACATGTGGCAGAGAACCATGTTCGCTTGACCGCTCTGTTCCATATTAAAGCTTCGCCGTCCTCTTTAGGGAATGTAAACAAAGAAACACCGGCTGTGTTTGTGTTGCTACAGCCGGCCGCAATCCACCGCTTTCCACCAACATCTTTTTTCTTTGTAGTCTCCATTATTGATTTAACAAATTGCAAAAGATTCAGCAACACAGATGTCCTGAATACTGTTTAATTATGCGATTAAAGCAGACGACTTTTAGCCGTGATCGGTGCTGGAAGAACATGTCCGCTACAACCCGTGACGTCACGCGCACGTGTCATCATTCCGCGACGTTTTCAACGGGATACTTCGCGGGAAATTTTAAATTGCAATTTAGTTAACTAAAAAGGCCGTATTGGCATGTGTTGCAATGTTAATATTTCATCATTGATGTATAAACTATCAGACTGCATGGTCGGTAGTAGTGGGTTTCAATAGGCTTTTAACACATTATTATTTAAACTCGTTCCAGGTAAATTGAGTTTATGACCCCTGATCTATGGCTTTTGGAACTCAGAGCACACACCACAACCTATCTGGATTCGATAAGGAATCGGTTCGATAACGGGCTCGGAACTCTGTAATTTCTTAACGAACATCATCCCTACCCACAACACACCTCATCTGCTTGTGTTGTTGTGAACATCATCATCCATCTAACACCACTGTACAAACAAAAAACATATTAATGATAGCCGCGGTAAGAATCCAGACGGTCAGTATTATCGTTTTAAATTAAGATTATCACAAAACTGTCATTGGTAAACTCACGGATTTATGAAGCCAGCTTGCTAACTTAATTGCTAACAGGAAAACATGAGACAGTCTTACCCCGTTAAGAAACGACATACCCCAATCTAAACCTATACAAACACATTACTGTCCGAGCATACCGGGCGGTATAGCTCGGTTGGTAGAGTGGCCGTGCCAGCAACTTGAGGGTTGCAGGTTCGATTCCCGCTTCAGCCATCCTAGTCACTGCCGTTGTGTCCTTGGGCAAGACACTCTACCCACCTGCTCCCAGTGCCACCCACACTGGTTTAAATGTAACTTAGATATTGGGTTTCACTATGTAAAGCGCTTTGAGTCACTTGAGAAAAGCGCTATATAAATATAATTCACTTCACTTCACAACTAAAATATTTAACAATGCACATTCAACCTACAAACTGTGTTTTCTTAGAGCAGAGTGATCGTTCTAAACTCGGAGGAAAAGAGACAGAGGTGTTTTTACGGTGCGTTCAAGGACCGCTCAACAGAATCCCCGGACAACACCTGCGAGAAAAAATAAACGATAATACATTTTATTTGTTGCGCACTTTTCATTGAATAAAATCTTAATGTGCTACGGTAAACAGCAATATTTGAAAAAATAAAAACGTATTAAAACAGATAAAATACCAAGATTAAACAGCAAAATTGTTCGTTTTAGTTAAGGTTTTAAAAGAAATAACTTGGTTAAAAGAGTTTACCGTATTTTTCAGACTAAGTCGCAGTTTTTTTTCATGGTTTGGCCAGGGGTGCGACTTATGTGTGAAATTATTAACACATTACCGTAAAATATCAAATCATATTATTTAGCTCATTCACGTAAGAGACTAGACGTATAAGATTTCATGGGATTTATGGATTAGGAGTGACAGATTGTTTGGTAAAGGTATAGCATGTTCTATATGTTATAGTTATTTGAATGACTCTTACCATAATATGTTAGGTTAACATACCAGGCACCTTCTCAGTTGGTTATTTATGCCTCATATAACGTACACTTATTCAGCATGTTGTTCACTATTCTTTATTTATTTTAAATTGCCTTTCAAATATCTATTCTTGGTGTTGGGTTTTATCAAATACATTTCCCCAAACATGCGACTTATACTCCAGTGTGACTTATATGTTTTTTTCCTTCATTGTGCATTTTCAGCAGGTGCGATTTATACTCCAGTGCGACTTATATATGTTTTTTCCTTCTTTATGATGCATTTTCGGCGGGTGCGACTTATACTTCGAAAAATGCGGTAGTGTGTGTTGAGTACTTTTTGAGTAATGATAATTGTGATATGAAACTTTAATTTTGTAACATCCCAACTAACTGCTAACGCTTGCATGAAAAGTAGGAGTGATCAATCCAAATATCGATACCTGGCATAGTATCAGAATACAAATGATACTTAAGCGTTTATATTGATATTTTTTTTGTTTTGTTTTTGACCTTACAAAATTGTTTTTGTTTTGTTAGTTTACAAACCAATCACTAGCAATTCAACACTATTAACTCAATACATCGTCTGATGTGTACCAATACTAGCACATTCTTTATTCAATTAAATAAGCTTTGTGTCCACACACACTCTCTCACACACACACACACACACACACATACTGGTTATCATTTGGAATGGGGACCAAGTTTTTGATCATGACTTGTGGGGACCACCCTTTCTACAGGTTGTGGAAAAATTTGGTAAAATGGCCACTGCCCGGTTAGCTCATACACGTCTTTAAAGCTCTGGATTGATGAAGTAATGTGGTGATCACTCTTACTGGGGGCCCCGGGGTACAAGAGTTATAATGGTTTATGGGGACCAAATTTAAATAATTTTGCACAATTCACACAAATTTGTACGTCATTACTGAGGACCATCCATCCATTTCCTACCGCTTGTCCCTTTTTTGGGGTTGCGGGGGGTTGCTGGAGCTTATCTCAGCTGCATTCAGGCGGAAGGCGGTGTACACCATGGACAAGTCGGCCCTCATCGAACATTTAAAAAATGAAAAAAAAAGGTTCAAATTAAATATGACATGATCCTCAGAATACAGTACTACAGCTGTTCTCTTATAGCAGGCGTGTCCGAAGTGCGGCCCGAGAGCCTTTTGTGTCCCCCACCTACTTTTTTAATGGCCCTTGGCCCATTCATAAAAATACTATAATAAAAATGTAAAACATAAAAAAGTGTAATATAAGAGTAAAAAGTGACATGTAACAAGAAAAAGTTGCAATGTTGACACTAATAACACAAAGCTGCCATGCGTACTGTTATTGACCTGCTGAAGGCTCCAATTACTTCACTGGAACAATTACACTTTAAAATATTTTTTTTGGGGGGGGGGGATATTGCATATTTTGTGCAAAACAAAGTTTCTTTAAAAAAAAAAAAAGGTATCAAACAAACAAAGATATGAAAAAAATAGAAAATCTTATGATCAAGAGATCCACAGACTTAAGCGTTAAAAGTTTAAAAAATATATATATAAATATACATTTGGCGTATTTTCAACACTTATTCTTTTTCTTTTTTAATTTGTTAAGAATTATTGACCTATTTAGGGTTCCAATTACTTCACATCAAATATTCCACTTTGAAATGTTTTGGGGGAAAATGTTGCATAGTTTGTGTGTTTGCCATATAAATAAGGGTTTTGACATAAAGGCCATAAACCTAAAAACAAAATAAATAAAAAACGTTATAACGACAGACAGACCTAGAAGTTGATCTCGAGATTCAAGTGTTAAATAAAAAAATATATAATTTATGACTTATTTATAACATTTTTATGACTGAGACCCTTCCGGAGACCGGGGACCAAACTTGAGGAAAGTCATAAAGGTAAAAAAACAACAACTATTGTATTGCTTTTAAAAAGGAAAAATATCAAAATGGCCCCCGCATACTTTGATTTTTCAGTCTGCGGCCCTCAGTGGAAAAAGACACCCCTGTCTTATGGGAAGTTTCACCATGTATAGAAAGATGGACAATTCTGAATGTGAATCATATTTTAAGGTAATAAAAATCACTCAGGCATCTTCAGAATGGATCTGAGTCTCATTTAAAAAGGTTTACCTTTAGGGGACCTGTTTTTTTTTGTCCCCATACCGTCAAAGGTCCCTTGATGTTTATTTCAATTGTTAGTTTTTTCCTTTATTACCTCTTGTGTTATTTATTTCACCCCATATTTGTTCCCACTACTGCACCTTAAGTTGGAGTCTTCAATCTCGTTATATGCAAATATAATGACGATAAAGTCGATTCTATTCTATTCTAAAGGTGTGTTAATAGAGCAATGTCCCCATTAAGTAAGCATTGCCAGAACACACACAAAATAAAATAAGAAAAGGTCCATGACCAATTGTCAAAGTATCAAATCGGGACTTGATAATGGATCGGATTGTAGGCCAAAAATGCGGATCTAGTGTGTATATGGTAGAAATACTCCACCTATTGTTGTGACATTTCAGAGTGTGGGTGTGTTGCCCTTTAAGACAGCAAATGCCATGTCTAAATAAGTTGATCTAATGATCACTGTATGCTCGAGCGGGACGATATGGCTGAAAACTGTATGACGATTTAAGTGTTCTGTATTGGTCGATATCGTTACTCCTATTTTTAGGACCTATGGAAAAACTGGAGCAGGAGAAAATGTATTAAATGTGAACGTTTAATACATTTTACATAATACATTTTAATACAGATGATGTGGTGCTGATGGCTTCATCTGGCCGGGATCTTCAGCTCTCACTGGATCGGTTCGCAGCCGAGTGTGAAGCGACCGGAATGAGAATCAGCACATCCAAGTCCGAGTCCATGGTTCTCGCCCGGAAAAGGGTGGAATGCAATCTTCGGGTCGGGGAGGAGACCCTGCCCCAAGTGGAGGAGTTCAAGTACCTAGGAGTCTTGTTCACGAGTGAGGGAAGAGTGGATCGTGAGATTGACAGGCGGATCGGTGCGGCGTCTTGAGTAATGCGGACGCTGTATCGATCCGTTGTGGTGAAGAAGGAGCTACGTTCCCATCCTCACCTCTCCCGTCCAAAGGCAAAACCCAGTAACTCAATTTTGATCAAAACTGAGCTGATAATTTTGGAGTTCCGAGGTGATATGCTTTACATCAGTGTATGCGATATTGTGATTTGTTCCGTAAGTAAGCTGTTACGCGCATGGCAGGACCTAGCAACTACCACATAACCGCGTAGATACAACAGAAAAACCTAGTATCTAAAGGAACCAATCGGAGCTTCTTTGTCAGTCGCCTTATTGTCTTTAATGAGACATTTGCACCAATGGGGGCCGACGGTCAACCTGATTATGTGATATTATGGCACGAGGGGATATTTGGAAGATTGGCCCAGGACGTTGAAAAGCACCTTCATTAAATGTATTGTTCTTGATTCTTCTCCTTGCATACTCATTTGGGCAGATAACTGTGGAGGTCCAAATAAAAACTGGACGCTGTACACGGCTCTTGCCCAATGTGCAAACGCAGAATGGGGCCCACCCGAGATTGTGATAAAATATCTGGAGAAAGGGCACACGTTCATGAGAGCAGATTCAATCCATGACTCAATCGGCAAGAAAATGAAAGCTCAAGAAAACATCTATACCTTTGATGACTTTGTAGATCTTTGTAAGACAGCCTCAAGATAGATTGGTTTTCTTTTGTTTTCTCTAAATCAGCTAGAAGTGAGTTACTAGGATTTGCCTTTGGACGGGAAACCTATGGTCATGAGCTTTGGGTTATGACCGAAAGGACAAGATCACGGGTACAAGCGGCCGAAATGAGTTTCCTCCACCGGGTGGCGGGGCTCTCCCTTAGAGATAGGGTGAGAATCCCTGCCCTCTGGGAGGAACTCAAAGTAAAGCCGCTGCTCCTCCACATGGAGAGGAGCCAGATGAGGTGGTTCGGGCATTTGATCACGATGCTACCCGAACGCCTCCCTAGGGAGGTGTTTAGGGCACGTCCAACTGGTAGGAGGCCAAGGGGAAGACCCAGGACACATTGGGAAGACTATGTCTCCCGGCTGGCCTGGGAACGCCTCGGGATCCCCCGGGAAGAGCTGGACAAAGTGGCTGGGGAGAGGGAAGTCTGGGCTTCCCTGCTTAGGCTGCTGCCCCCGCGACCCGACCTAACCCCCACAATGGCGCAACTTTGAACTATTGAACGCTGAATAATGGCCATTGCCAATCCAGGACATGTTGTCAATACAAGTGTCTCTACTCTCTCACCGTTTACATAACATCACACACACGAACGCCGTTTGAGTGACGCTCGTCTTAACCATCAACTAATCACATCCATCATTTATGTGAGTGACATCATCATGTCCCCAGCCCCCCCCACCCCCAAAGTGCTCTCTCTGTTCTGTTCTGTTGTGTTCCAGCCAGTGCTAACAGGGTCCATATGGAGCATTGGATCCTGGCTGACTTAAGTGCGGCACGATACTTTAATTATAGCCTTTGTGTGATGTGGCCCACGCGTGTTGTGACGTTACGCGCACACACACACACACACACACTGTCAGTTTGCACTGATTGTTGCGAGGGACACACACTTTGCTAATCCCTCTCACACACACACACACACATACACATACACATACACATACACATACACATACACATACACACACAGTGGCTGAGCACCGGTGGAAAAAGCAGCCCAGCCCATGTTTGTGATGGCAGCCAGTGCTACTTTTCCAGTATTTAATTGTGGCGCGCGCTCGCTTGCCAAGAATTTATTGCAGTGCCACAGTCTCTGGAAGCGGTGCCAGGGTGGAGGTGGCGGGGGTTAAAGAACCACCCACCTTTTTTCTTTTTTTTTTACCCAGTTTTTTTTCGATCAGAATGATGGGAGCCATGTGTCCACTTTGTCCGATGTCATGATGCAATAGTTGTTGTCTTCTGCCCTCCCCCAACCCCCACCCCCCACTCCGCCAAATACGTCAAGTTCTGTTAGTGCGGCTAAAACCTCACACAGTTTGTTCCTCGTTAAGTTCTGTCTGCTCCAGCAGCAAATTAGAAACACACGAACGGTGAAAAAGATGTTTGTGACACAAAATAAAGCCTTTTTTTTATTTTCGGTTGTTTGTCGTCGCAGGTCGCAGCATCCCACAGAGTGCCCCGCCCGTGCCCACCGGCGGCACCCACTTCCGCTTCCCCCCCTCCGCGCCCTCGGACGTGCTGTCGTCCAGCGAGGAGCTGCGCAGCCCGGGCGTGTTCAGCGGCGTGGCGCGCCGCATGGCCCGCGGCTCCGTCAGCGACTGCAGCGACGGGACGTCCACCAACTCGGAGCTGGAGGAGGCGGTGGGGGCGGAGGAGCGGGCGGCGGGGCCCGACAGGGTTTTCAGGGGGCTCCTCCCGCCCCGCCACCCTCACGAGTCGCTCTTCAGGGTCTACGGCGGCGGCAACCCGGCGGGACTCCCCAGACCCTCCCATAGGGTCCACCCCGAGTCCCTGTCTCCGTTCCCCGTGTCGCCCCTGCCGGGCCCCGGGGGGATGCTGGCCCCGACTCTGTCCCCGGCCCTCTCCATGACGCCCACCCCACACCTGTCCTACACCCCCTCCCCCTCGCTCTCCTCCCCCATGCTGGGCTCCCACTTCTCCTTCAACCCGGAGGACATGAAGCACTACCTGCAGGCCCACACCCAGTCCGTCTACAACTACCACCTCAGCCCCCGCGCTTTCCTTCACTACCCCAACATCATCATCCCGCAGCCCCACCGCCCCACCCCCGAGAAGCCGCCCGCCCACCACCTGCACGGCCCGCCCTTGCCTCTCCCCCATTCGCTGGGGGTCGGCGAGGACGCCCACCAGCACCCGTCGCCTTTCAAGTTCAAGCTTCAGCCGCCCCCTCTTGGCCGCAAGCAGCGGGATGCGGGAGCCTCATTGGCTTCTTCTTCCTCCTCCTCCTCCGCCGCTGGCTCCGCCTCCTTGTTCGCTGTGTCCGGACAGATGGGTGCGGGAGCGCCCAAGATCAAGGTAAGACATCAAACAGGAAGTGATGTTGTACAAACCCTGTTTCCATATGAGTTTGGAAATTGTGTTGGATGTAAATATAAACGGAATACAATGATTTGCAAATCCTATTACACCCATATTCAGTTGAATATGCTACAAAGACATTTGATGTTCAAACTGATAAACATTTTTTTATGTGCAAATAATCATTAACTTTAGAATTTGATGCCAGCAACACATGACAAAGAAGTTGGGAAAGTTGGCAATAAATACTGATAAAGTTGAGGAATGCTCATCAAACACTTATTTGGAACATCCCACAGGTGTGCAGGCTAATTGGGAACAGGTGGGTGCCGTGATTGGGTATAAAAACAGCTTCCCAAAAAATGCTCAGTCTTTCACAAGAAAGGATGGGGCGAGGTACACCCCTTTGTCCACAACTGCGTGAGCAAATAGTCAAACAGTTTAAGAACAACGTTTCTCAAAGTGCATTTGCAAGAAATTTAAGGATTTCAACATCTACGGTCCATAATGTCATCAAAAGATTCAGAGAATCTGGAGAAATCACTCCATGTAAGCAGCATGGCTGGAAACCAACATTGAATGACCATGACCTTCGATCCCTCAGACTTCACTGTATCAAAAATGGACATCAATCTCTAAAGGATATCACCACATGGGCTCAGGAACACTTCAGAAAACCAATGTCACTAAAAACAGTTGGTCGCTATTTCTATAAGTGCTAGTTAAAGCTCTACTATGAAAAGCTAAAGCTATTTATCAACAACATCCAGAAACGCCGCCGGTTTCTCTGGGCCTGAGATTATCTAAGATGGACTGATGCAAGGTGGAAAAGTGTTCTGTGGTCTGACGAGTCCACATTTCAAATTGTTTTTGGAAATATTCGACATCGTGTCATCCAGACCAAAGGGCAAACAAACCATCCAGACTGTTATCGACGCAAAGTTCAAAAGCCAGCATCTGTGATGGTCTGGGGGTGCAGTGCCCAAGGCATGGGTAACTTACACATCTGTGAAGGCACCATTAATGCTGAAAGGTACATACAGGTTTTGGAACAACATATGCCGCCATCTAAACGCCGTCTTTTTCAAGGACGCCCCTGCTTATTTCAGCGAGACAATGCCAAGCCGCATTCAGCACGTGTTACAACAGTGTGGCTTCATAAAAAAAGAGTGCGGGTACTTTTCTGGCCTGCCTCCAGTCCAGACCTGTCTCCCATCGAAAATGTGTGGCGCATTATGAAGCATAAAATATGACAGTTGACTGACTGAAACTCTACATAAAACAAGAATGGGAAAGAATTCCACTTTCAAAGCTTCAACAATTAGTTTCCTCAGTTCCAACACCTTTATTGGGAGTGTTGTTAAAAGAAAAGGTGATGTAACACAGTGGTGAACATGCCCTTTCCCAACTACTTTGGCATGTGTTTCAGCCATGAAATTCTAAGTTAATTATTTGCAACAAAAAAAAAGTTTTTGAGTTTGAACATGAAATATCTTGTCTTTGTAGTGCATTCAATTGAATATGGGTTGAAAATGATTTGCAAATCATTGTATTCTGTTTATATTTACATCTAACACAATTTTCCAACTCATATGGAAACGGGGTTTATAAGAAAAGCATGTGACCAATGAACTGCTGGTGTTACAGGTGGAGCCCATATCTGACATCGAGTCGGAGGAGGAGGTGGAAGTGACCGACATCAGCGAGGACGAGGAGATGAACCGTGATGACGACGACATCTTCACCGCCGCCTCCCATCACCCCCTCCTCCATCATTCCAGGAATAGCCCCTCGACCGCCCTCCCGCCGCCCTCCGACCCCGACGACGACGACGAGGAGGTCTTCAAGACGCCGGCCACCCCGCCTCTCAGCGCCGGCCACTCGGCGTTCCCGCTCCTCAGCCTGAAGAGCGAGCCGACCCCCATCAGCCCCGGTGGTACCCGCTGCATACCGCTCAAACTCCGCTTCAAGCGCCGCTGGAGCGAGGACCAGAAGATGGAGGCGTACGGCGAGAAGGACGAGGCTGAGGACAAGAAAGTGCGAGCCGAGGGCAGGGAGGAGGCGGAGGAGCGGAAGAGGGAGGGGCCGGCGGAGAACGGAGGAGGTCGGGGCGTCATCTTGGGCCTGATGCTGCCGCCGCCCCCCACCCAGCGCCGGGCCAGCTCGGAGCTGCAGCGAGCCACCGCTCAGCTGTCTTTGGAGAACGCCAGCTGCTGAGCCGTGGTGCACGCCGCTTACGTGCGCACGCCCACGGACCGCATGAGTGACCTTTGACTGGGCGGGATCATTTCACACTCCTTAAAAGGACATCATGTTTGGTCTTTTTTGGCGCTCGCCACTTGAAACACTAAAGCAAACATGGACGCCGCTTGTCACTGGACGCCTCACTGACACGGTCTCATACTGACGCCGCGACGCCACACAAGTGCCTCGCCGCGTTTACAAGACTAACCGGGGGCATCGGCCATCTCGGCGTCATCGAGGCAACATTCCGTACTTTACAGAGCCGCTACTTCTAGGCCGAGGACGAGTGCACCCGACTCTTAAGGGGTAATAGCTAGAGGAAGGCCACGCCCACACGGCCAGGAGGCCACGCCCACTCCACCGTGCTTCGACTCCAGCGTCGAAGGTCTCGTCTTCATTCCCCAGCCTCCTCGCCCTCGCGCCGCAGTGTTCCCGGCGGGCATTTACAGCAGCGAGCCGGCGACTTGCTGCTCCTTGGTGATCTTTTTTAGCGGTTAAACTTTATTTTTGATGACCTTGAAAAAAAATAATAATGTTTTTAAAAAGAGATATTCTAATTGGATGAAATAAGATTGTGCCTTTACGAAGCCCCGCCCCCCCTCGCCGTCTCACACAAACTACCGACTTGCCTTCTTCTGTTTTTAAAGTCAAACTACACAATCTATATTTTACTCAAAGTTAAATGTTATATTTCCATATGGAAAAGAAACTAAATATATTTTTCATGTGTTCATACAAAATAAATATATATATTTATATATATATATAAAAATATATATATCTCAGCGGTTGTATGACCACACCTTTGCCTTCGCTTGAGCCATTTCTACCTTTTTTGAAGTAAAACTACAAACATGGCGGCCACATCTGCCTCAGACAGGAAGTGACGTCACAGTAGAGAGACTTCCCGTGGTTACCACGGATACACGCAAGGCAGTGGTCGTGGCATATTTTAAAAAGGCGGTGTACAATGTATTTTTCTACGAAAGTAGCAGTGTCGGCGTCCCCTGTGGTCGGTCAAGAAAATAAGCGACACGAAAAGCTCCGCCCTTTTTCACCTGTCATCACTCAGTTTTTGATCCTTTTACTGTTACTCCTGTAATGACGCTGTTGTATTATTATTATTATTAACCTGCTTATTTTGTACTTTTTCCCCACCCCCTCCTGTAAGTGAAATATTTTTTGCTTCCAATTTGCACTCCTCTCTTTCTCATCTTTTCTTTTGTTACCCATTTTTATTTTTATTCACTTCTTTTTCTTTTTTTTACCACAATCATGTAAACTCCTGGTGATTTTTTTTATTTTATTTTTTTTAACGGTGTGTGTATATATATATTTTTTTTATCTTTGGAGATTTGTGAAAGGAGACAAAAAGTGTTGTTTAAAAAAAAAAATGTAAAAAAAGCATTGTAATGTTTCACTGTTTAGTTGTCTACGCCGGCTCTTTCACAGCGGTCAGTCCCAATGATTGACAGGAAGTAGCCGTGTGACGTTTCTCTTCTGTTAATCTTCTCCTGTAATTGAAACAATAATCAGGGTTTATTAAAAGGTTAAAAAATGTATTTGTTTTTTGTGTTTATTTGCTGCCTTCTCTGTATTATTATCATGCTGACATGACTAACATTATTTTTTGGGGGGCTTATTTGTGTTCTCTGTTAATGTGCTAATGTGAGTAGCATTGTTTCTTTGTGTGCTATACATTTTTGTTTGCTAATATGACTAACCTTGTTAAATTCTTGTTTTTAGTGTGTTAATATGACTAACATTGTTAAATGATTGTTTGTGTTCTCTGTTAATGTGCTAATGTGACTAGCATTGTTTCTTTGTGTGCTATACATTTTTTTTTGCTTGTATGACTAACATTGTTAAATTCTTATTTTTTGTGTGCTGATATGACTAACATTGCTAAATGTTTGTTTGTGTTCTCTGTTAATGTGTTAATGTGACTAGCATTGTTTGTGTGCTATACATTTTTGTTTGATAATATTCTTTGTGTGCTATACATTTTGTTTGCTAATATGACTAACATTGTTAAATGATTGTTTGTGTTCTCTGTTAATGTGCTAATGTGACTAGCATTGTTTCTTTGTGTGCTATACATTTTTTTTTGCTTGTATGACTAACATTGTTAAATTCTTATTTTTTGTGTGCTGATATGACTAACATTGCTAAATGTTTGTTTGTGTTCTCTGTTAATGTGTTAATGTGACTAGCATTGTTTGTGTGCTATACATTTTTGTTTGCTAATATTCTTTGTGCTATACATTTTGTTTGCTAATATGACTAACATTTTTAAATGTTTGTGTTCTCTGTTAATGTGCAAATGTGACTAGCATTGTTTCTTTTGTGTCCTATACATTTTTATTTGCTAATATTCTTTGTGTGCTATAAATTTGTTTGCTAATATGACTAACATTGTTAAATGATTGTGTTCTCTGTTAATGTGACTAACATTGTTTCATTGTGTGCTATACATTTTGTTTGCTAATATTCTTTGTGTGCAACACATTTTTGTTTGCTAATACCACTAACATAGTTAAGTGTTTTTTGTGTTCTCTGTTAATGTGCTAATGTGACTAGCATTGTTTCTTTGTGTGCTATACATTTTTGTTTGCTAATATGACTAACATTGTTAAATTCTTGTTTTTTGTGTGCTAATATGACTAACATTGCTAAATGTTTGTGTTCTCTGTTAATGTTCTAATGTGACTAGCATTGTTTTTTGTGTGCCATACATTTTTGTTTGCTAATATTCTTTGTGTGCTATACATTTTTGTTTGCTAATATGACTAACATTTTTAAATGTTTGTTTGTGTTCTCTGTTAATGTGCTAATGTGACTAGCATTGTTTTGTTTGTGTGCTATACATTTTGTTTGATAATATTCTTTGTGTGGAATACATTTTTGTTTGCTAATATCACTAACATAGTTAAATGTTTTTTGTGTTCTCTGTTAATGTGCTAATGTGACTAGCATTGTTTCTTTGTGTGCTATACATTTTTGTTTGCTAATATGACTAACATTGTTAAATTATTATTTTTTGTGCTGATATGACTAACATTGTTAAATGATTGTTTGTGTTCTCTGTTAATGTGCTAATGTGACTAGCATTGTTTCTTTGTGTGCTATACATTTTTGTTCGCTAATATGACTAACATTGTTAAATTCTTGTTTTTAGTGTTTTAATATGACTAACATTGTTAAATGATTGTTTGTGTTCTCTGTTAATGTGCTAATGTGACTAGCATTGTTTCTTTGTGTGCTATACATTTTTGTTTGCTAATATGACTATCCATCCATCCATCCATTTTCTACCGCTTATTCCCTTTCGGGGTCGCGGGGGGCGCTGGCGCCTATCTCAGCTACAATCGGGCGGAAGGCAGGGTACACCCTGGACAAGTCGCCACCTCATCGCAGAGCCAACACAGATAGCTAATATGACTAACATTGTTAAATTATTATTTTATGTGCTGATATGATTAACATTGCGAAATGTTTGTTTGTGTTCTCTGTTAATGTGCTAATGTGACTACCATTGTTTCTTTGTGTGCTATACATTTGTGTTGCCTTACTAATGTGACTAATAACTAATTATTTGTTGCATTATTTCGCTGTTATCGTGCTAATGTGACTAGTATGTCGCTTTCTGCGTGTTGTTTTGCAGATAGCAGCGACCTCCATGCGAGAGGAGACGCTTTGTGTCGTCCCGTGTCAAGCAGACCTTCATACTTTGTGCTGAGGTACACTGAAATCTTTTTTTTTTCTGCAGAGATTGAGCCTCTTTTGTCCGTGGTCTTGGCGTCTGGGTGCGATGAGATGTGTGGCGTGACACGCGCTTTTGTCTGCGTTCTTTTCATTGGCCATCTTTATCCAAGAGATAAAATGTAGTTTAAAAAAAAAGATTTCTTCCCCTCTTCAAAATTCATTTGAATGTTTGATTTGTGCCCAAATGGGATTTTCAAATAAGTAAGAATACATGTTACCAAATAGCATTATTTTAGTTGGATATCAGTAAAAGTAAAATAATGCAATTTGGTATCAGTAGAAGACAAAGCCAAACACAAATACAAATAGACGGAATAGAAATTGAAAGAGTAAATTAAATCAAATTTCTAGGTATAATGATCTCAATGATAAATTGAACTGGAACTCTCAAATAAAAATATGCAACATAAAGTAGCAAGAAACACATCAATAATGAATAAAGCAAAACATGTTCTAGACCAAAAGTCACTCCATATTATCTACTGCTCGCTAGTGTTAAATATCTGATTTATTGTGTAGAAATATGGGGAAATAACTACAAAAGTACACTTCATTCATTAACGTTGTTACTAAAAAGATCAGTTAGAATAATACATCATGTTGGATATAGAGAACATCGAAACCTAGACATTATCGGCCGATGAATGCCTTAAAATGTAACATCGGAAATTGTCGGTATCGGTTTCAAAAAGTAAAATCTATGACTTTTTTAAACGCCGCCGTGTACACGGACGTAGGGAGAAGTACAGAGCACCAATAAACCTTAAAGACACTGCCTTTGCGTGCCGGCCCAGTCACATAATATCTACAACTTTTCACACACACAAGTGAATGCAAGGCATACTTGGTGAACAGCCATACAGGTCACACTGAGGGTGGCCGTATAAATAAATGGGTTGTACTTGTGTAGCGCTTTTCTACCTTCAAGGTACTCAAAGCGCTTTGACACTACTTCCACATTTACCCATTCACACACACATTCACACACTGATGGAGGGAGCTGCCATGCAAGGCGCTAACCAGCACCCATCAGGAGCAAGGGTGAAGTGTCTTGCTCAGGACACAACTGACGTGTTGAGGTTGGTACTAGGTGGGGATTGAACCAGGGACCCTAGGGTTGCGCACGGCCACTCTCCCACTACGCCACGCCATCCCAATAAACAATTTTAACGCTGTTACAAATATGTGCCACACTGTGAACCCACACCAAACAAGACTGACAAACACATTTCGGGAGAACATCCGCACCGTAACAAAACAAAACAAATACCCAGAACCCCGCGCAGCAGTAGCTCTTCCGGGACGCTACAATATACTGGTACTTGGAGACTCGATTCTGGTACTCGACGGAACCAATTTTCGGTACTTTTGTGTGTGTTAATAATAAATGTTAATTATGTGATGATACAATTGTATTTTTTTATGTAATATTTGAAAATAAGCTGATGATTATAACTATACTTACTTACTTACTTAGGCCTTACCATGAATTGACTAACGTAGACCCCGACTTAAACAAGTTGAAAAACTTATTCGGGTGTTACCATTTAGTGGTCAATTGTACGGAATATGTACTGTACTGTGCAGTCTACTAATACACGTTTCAATCAATCAAAAACGCTTTTAAATTCCCTAAGGAACATATAGGCCATTGATGAAACTCCTCCATCGCCTTCGGTCTTGTGCCTTCCGCCTTAGTTGTTGCCATGACAGCCCTTGCGCCTCCATCTCCTACTCTTTTGTTCTTCTCCAGGTGGCTCTAGGCCAGGGGTCGGCAACCTAAAATGTTGAAAGAGCCAGATTGAACCCAAAATACAAAAACAAAACAAATATTAAAAGCCATATTACATACAGATAGTGTGTCATGAGATATAAATTGAATTAAGAGGACTTAAAGGAAACTAAATGAGCTCGAATATAGCTACTAATGAGGCATATGTAAATATAGCTAGCCTAATTAGCATGTTAGCATTGATTAGCTTGGAGTGACCATATGTCTGATTAGCACTCCACACAAGTCAATAACATCAACAAAACTCACCTTTGTGCATTCATGCACAATGTTAAAAGTTTGGTGGACAAAATGAGACGGAAAAAGAAGTGGCATAAAACACGTCTTAGAAAGTCGGAGAAAGTTGTACATGTAAACAACCTACGGTGAGTTCAAGGACTGCCAAAATTAGTAAGACAAAACGGCGCTCGCCAAATACTGGAATCAGTGAAGCATGTTTAATAGAAACATTGTGCTTTATAACAATTAAGGAGGTTTGTGTCATGTTTGTCCTCCTGCAGAAACCATATTAAAACAAAAAATATATTTTTTCCCCATTTCCTATTTTTCCATTTGTCATACATTTTTGAAAAAGCTCCAGAGAGTTACTCGGGCAACTCTAGAGCCGCGGGTTGCCGACCCCCGCCCTAGGCCTTCCTCTCTTCCTCTTGCCTCGCGGGTTCCATGTTAGAGCATGTGTCGTGATTGATCTATTGCACGGGTGTCAAACTCTGGCCCGCTGTGTAATTTCATTTGGCCCTTGAGGCAATATCTAATTAACATTAGAGCTGGCCTGCCAGTATTATACAACGGTGGTGCCGCTAATACTCATACTTGCCAACCTTCCCGATTTTCTCGGGAGACTCCCGAAGTTCAGTGCGCGCCCCGAAAATCACCCGGGACAACCATTCTTCCGAATTTCCACCAGGACAACGATATTGGGGGTGGGCCTTAAGGACATTGCCTTTAGCGTTCTCTACAACCTGTCGCCACATCCACTTTTCCTCCATACAAACAGCGTGCCGGTCCAGTCACATAATATTTACGGCTTTTACACACATAAGTGAATGCAATTCATGCTTGGTCAACAGCCGTACAAGTCACACTGAGGATGGCCGTAGAAACAACTTTAACACTGTTACAAATATGCGCCACACTGTGAACCCACACCAAACAAGAATGACAAGCACATTTCGGGAGAACATCCGCACCGTAACACAACATAAACACAACAGAAGAAATACCCAGAACCCCTTGCAGCACTAACTTTTCTGGGTCGATACAATATACACCCACGCTACCACCAAACCCCACTCCCTAGCTTGTTCAGTATTCAATACAAAACTTATTTGGGTCCCTATTAAAAGGTTAATTTGTTCAACCTTGGCCCGCAGCTTTGTTCAGTTTTAAATTTTGGCCCACTCCGTATTTGAGTTTGACACCCCTGATCTATTGTGTCTACGCAGTGTGTGACCAATCCAGTTCCAGTTCTACTGTGTCTTGTCTGGTGAGGTCCCACAGGTTGGCATTGGAGATGGCGTTAGGTACAGTTAAGACCTAAGAGAATGTCTGTATTTGGCTAAGTATGGCTTCAACGGTCGCGGAGGCAAAAACTCGGACATGGGAGGATTTCGGGGAAGCAGTGGGAAACTACTTCTGGACGGCTTCAAAGCCATTCTGGACCACCATCCGCCGACCTCCGGGAGGGGAAGCAGTGCACTGTCAACACTGTGTATGGTGGGGATGGTGATGTGGTCCTGAGGTCTTCATCTGGCCAGGATCTCCAGCTCTCAATTGGATCAGTTCGCAGCCGAGTGTGAGGCGACTGGGATGAGAATCGGCACCTCCAAGTCCGAGTCCATGGTTCTCGCCCGGAAAAGGGTGGAGTGCCATCTCCGGGTTGGGGAGGAGACCCTGCCCCGAGTGGAGGAGTTCAAGTACCTCGGAGTCTTGTTCACGAGTGAGGGAAGAGTGGATGGTGAGATCGGTGCGGTGTCTTCAGTAATGCGGACGCTATATCGTTTCGTTGTGGTGAAGGAGGAGCTGAGCCGGAAGGCAAAGCTCTCAATTTACCGGTCTAGCTACGTTCCCATTCTCACCTATGGTCATGAGCTTTGGGTTATGGCCAAAAGGACAAGATCACGGGTACAAGCGGCCGAAATGAGTTTCCTACGCCGGGTAGCGGAGCTCTCCCTTAGAGATAGGGTGAGAAGCTCTGTCATCCGGGAGGAACTCAAAGTAAAGCCGCTGCTCCTTCACATGGAGAGGAGCCAGATGAGGTGGTTCGGACATCTGGTCAGGATGCCACCCGAACGCCTCCCGAGGGAGGTGTTTAGGGCACATACGACCGGCAGGAGGCCACGGGGAAGACCCAGGACACGTTGGGAAGATTATGTCTCCCGGTTGGCCTGGGAACGCCTCGAGTTGATACTTTCCAACCCTCCCGATTTTCCAGGGACACTCCCGAATTTCAGTGCCCCTCCCGAAAATCTCCCGGGGAAACCATTCTCCAGATTTTCACCTGGACTACAATATTGGGGGCGTGCCTTAAGGCTCTGTCTTTGGCGTCCTCTCTCACCGTACACCTCACCCCTTAACAGCCGCATGCTGTCCAGGTGTCCGCTTTTCCTCCTCCAACAAGCTTGCCGGCCCAGTCCCATAATAATTTAGTGGTGGACGGGTTTAACAATGGTCTTTACTCCAAGATGTCTAGAAATGCTGACACGTATGAACTTTTAACTGGTTTAATAACGTTAATTTCAAGCACACACAGACAAGTGAATGCAAGGCATACTTGGTCAACGGCCATACAGGTCACACTGAGGGTGGCCGTACAAACAACTTGAACACTGTTACAAATATGTGCCACACTGTGAACCCTCACCAAGCAAGAATGACAAACGCATTTCGGGAGAACATCCGCACCGGAACACAACATAAACAAGCACGGCGTGGCGCAGTGGGAGAGTGGCCGTGTGCAACCCGAGAATCCCTGTTTCAATCCCCACCTAGTACCAACATCGTCATGTCCGTTGTGTCCTGAGCAAGACACTTCACCCTTGCTCCTGATGGGTGCTGGTTAGCGCCTTGCATGGCAGCTCCCTCCATCAGTGTGTGAATGTGTGTGTGAATGGGTAAATGTGGAAGTAGTGTCAAAGCGCTTTGAGTACCTAGAAGGTATCCATCCATCCATTTTCTACCGCTTATTCCCTTTCGGGGTTGCGGGGGGCGCTGGCGCCCATCTCAGCTACAATCGGGCGGAAGGCGGGGTACACCCTGGACAAGTCGCCAACTTATCGCAGGGCCAACACAGATAGACAGACAACATTCACACTCACATTCACACACTAGGGCCAATTTAGTGTTGCCAATCAACTTATCCCCAGGTGCATGTCTTTGGAGGTGGGAGGAAGCCGGAGTACCCGGAGGGAACCCACGCATTCACGGGGAGAACATGCAAACTCCACACAGGAAGATCCCGAACCTGGATTTGAACCCAGGACTGCAGGAACTTCGTATTGTGAGGCAGACGCACTAACCCCTCTGCCACCGTGAAGGTAGAAAAGCGTTATACAAGTACAACCCATTTATTTATTATTTATTTATAAACAAATGTCCAGAACCCCTTGCAGCACTAACTCCTCCGGGACGCCACAATAACATCTACAGCTTTTGGAGCTCAGTGCACAACTGCACACACAACAAGAAGCAGCAGAACGTAGAAGAAACATGTCGACAACGAGTAAGAAGAAGAAATACGCTTGCAAGTTCCAAAATGACTGGAAAAAAAGAATTTTATTTAATCCATGACAGCTCAAAGGGGAAAGGTTATGCGGCCTGCATCCCCCCCATCTCACAAATTTGGAGGTCTCAAGGTTGGCAACTATGCTCGGGATCCCCTGGGAAGAGCTGGACGAAGTGGCTGGGGAGAGGGAAGTCTGGGTTTCCCTGCTTAGGCTGCTGCCCTCGCGATCCCCCTCGAAAATGGATGATCTCCCAAGTTTCTGAACTGTAAAGTAAGGTGGATTTGACGTTTGAGTTGAAGATTTGCAGTTTGGTTGTTGCTTGTGTCACGGTCCGGTCTATACGGATGATGAACAGGAAGTGCAGGAGCATGCATTCCTTTCGCACCCCAGTTAGGACCTCGAAAGGCTCCGACAGGCAGCCTTCATGGAGGACAGGACACTGCGTCCCTCGGTAGATGTTCTTGATAAGGTTATTACAAACCCTGTTTCCATATGAGTTGGGAACTTGAGTTAGATGTAAATAAAAACGGAATACAATGATTTGCAAATCAAACAGTTTAAGAAAAACGTTTCAAACACGTTGGGAAAGGTGGCAATAAATACTGGTAAAGTTGAGGAATGCTCATCAAACACTTATTTGGAACATCCCACAGGTGTGCAGGCTAATTGGGAACAGGTGGGTGCCATGATTGGGTATAAAAACAGCTTCCCAAAAAATGCTCAGTCTTTCACAAGAAAGGATGGGGCGAGGTACACCCCTTTGTCCACAACTGTGTGAGCAAATAGTCAAACAGTTTAAGAACACGTTTGTCAAAGTGCAATTGCAAGAAATTTAGGGATTTCAACATCTACGGTCCATAATATCATCTAAAGGTTGAGAGAATCTGGAGAAATCACTCCACGTAAGCGGCATGGCCGGAAACCAACATTGAATGACCGTGACCTTAGATCCCTCAAAAACCGACATCAATCTCTAAAGGATATCACCACATGGGCTCAGGAACACTTCAGAAAACCACTGTCACTGAATACAGTTCGTCGCTACATCTGTAAGTACAAGTTAAAGCTCTACTATGCAAAGCGAAAGCAGTTTATCAACAACATCCAGATACGCCGCCGGCTTCTCTGGGCCCGAGATCATCTAAGATGGACTAATGCAAAGTGGAAAAGTGTTCTGTGGTCTGACAAGTCCACATTTCAAACTGTTTTTGGAAATATTCAAATTGGGTCATCCGAACCAAAGGGGAAGCGAACCATCCAGACTGTTATCGACGCAAAGTTCAAAAGCCAGCATCTGTGATGGTAAAGGGGGTGCATTAGTGCCCAAGGGATGGGTAACCTACACATCTTTGAAGGCACCATTAATGCTGAAAGGTACATACAGGTTTTGGAACAACATATGCTGCCATTTAAGCGCCGTCTTTTTCATGGACGCCCCTGCTTATTTCAGCAAGACAATACCAAGCCACATTCAGCACGTGTTACAACAGCGGTGACTTCGTAAAAAAAGAGTGCGGGTACTTTCTTGGCCCGCCTGCAGTCCAGACCTGTCTTCCATCGAAAATGTGTGGCGCATTATGAAGCGTAAAATACGACAGCGGAGACCCCGGACTGTTGAACAACTGAAGCTCTACATAAAACAAGAATGGGAAAGAATTCCACTTTCAAAGCTTCAACAATTAGTTTCCTCAGTTCCCAAACGTTTATTGAGTGTTGTTAAAAGAAAAGGTGATGTAACACAGTGGTGAACATGCCCTTTCTCAACTACTGTGGCACCTGTTGCAGCCATGAAATTCTAAGTTAATTATTTGCACACAAAAAAAATAAAGTTTATGAGTTTTAACATCAAATATCTTGTCTTTGTAGTCCATTCAACTAAATATGGGTTGAAAAGGATTTGCAAATCATTGTATTCCGTTTATATTTACATCTAACACATTTTATTATTATTTTTTTTTTTGCAAATCAGAAAAAACAAAATGGTCATAAAAGGCTGGCAGCAAACACTTTCAATCAGCCAGTATCATTCCACATCAAGATCTGGAGCATCGAGGTCCAGCGTGACCCAGTAGGCTGCAACTCCAGGTGACCTCCAGACAAGGTTTGGGTTTACACCCACACTAAAAGCAGAGGTGCTGTGGACTTTTCACACAGTAACTAAGCACCTACCTGGTGATGAGAACATCGATGAGCTGTTCCAAACAATGTTCCTGGGTTATGAAAACCTTTAAGAGTGGAAAAGACAACACGGCGTACATTGCACAAGTTGGATTAGTCAATTGAATCAAGAGAGAGCTCATCTTCAAAGTCAGTAGAAAAGACATGAAGGATCCATGTGAAGTGGGTCTTAAATTGTGTTCATAATAGTCCTAAAAAGTCCTAACTTTGACTTGTTGAAACCTGCAGGGACTCAGTGATCTTGGGGTTTCTTGTTATCTCTCTCACCAAGGCTCCTCTCCCACGATTGCTCAGTCTAGGAAGAGGTATGGCGGTCCCAAACTTCTTCAAGTAAAGTATTACGGAGGCCACTGTGCTCTCTGGAACTGTGATTACTGCAGGAATTACAAACCCCGTTTCCATATGAGTTGGGAAATTGTGTTGGATGTAAATATAAACGGAATACACTGATTTGCAAATCATTTTCAACCCATATTCAGTTGAATGCACTACAAAGACAAGATATTTGATGTTCAAACTCATGAACTTTATTTTTATTTTTTTGCAAATAATAATTAACTTTGAATTTCATGGCTGCAACTCACGCCAAAGTAGTTGGGAAAGGGCATGTTCACTAATGTGTTACATCACCTTTTCTTGTAACAACACTCAATAAACGTTTGGGAACTGAGAAAACTAATTGTTGAAGCTTTGAAAGTGGAATTATTTCCCATTCTTGTTTCATGTAGAGCTTCAGTCGTTCAACAGTCTGGGGTGTCCGCTGTCGTATTTTACGCTTCATAATGCGCCACACATTTTTGATGGGACACAGGTCTGGACTGCAGGCGGGCCAGGAAAGTACCTGCACTCTTTTTCTACGAAGCCACGCTGTTGTAACACGTGGCTTGGCATTATCTTGCTGAAATAAGCAGGGGCGTCCATGATAACGTTGCTTGGATGACAACATATGTTGCTCCAAAACCTGTATGTACCTTTCAGCATTAATGGTGCCTTCACAGATGTGTAAGTTACCCATGCCTTGGGCACTAATACACCCCCATACCATCACAGATGCTGGCTTTTGAACTTTGCCCCTATAACAATCCGGATGGTTATTTTCCTCGTTGTTCCGTAGGACACTACGGCCACAGTTTCCAAATATAATTTGAAATGTGGACTTATCAGACCACAGAACACTTTTCCACTTTGCATCGGTCCATCTTTGATGAGTTTGGGCCCAGTGAAGCGAGCGGCGTTCCTTGGTGTTGTTGATAAATGGGTTTTGCTTTGCATAGTAGAGTTTTAACTTGCACTTACAGATGTAGCGACCAACTGTAGTTACTGACAGTGGTTTTATGAAGTGTTCCTGAGCCCATGGGGTGATATCCTTTACACACTGATGTCAGTTTTTGATGCAGTACCGCCTGAGGGATCAAAGGTCCGTAATATCATCGCTTACGTGCAGTGATTTCTCCAGATTCTCTGAACCTTTTGATTTTACGGACCGTAGATGGCAAACTGCCTAAATTCCTTGCAATAGCTTGTTGAGAAATGTTGTTCTAAAACTATTTGACAATTTGCTTACAAATTGGTGACCCTCGCCCCATCCTTGTTTGTGAATGACTTAGCATTTCATGGAAGCTGCTTTTAAACCCAATCATGGCACCCACCTGTTCCCAATTAGCCTGCACACCTGTGGGATGTTCCGAATAAGTGTTTGATGAGCATTTCTCAACTTTATCCGTATTTATTGCCACCTTTCCCAACTTCTTTGTCACGTGTTGCTGGCAACAAATTCTAAAGTTAATGATTATTTTCAAAAAATAAAAAAGTTTATCAGTCTGACCATCAAATATGTTGTCTTTGTAGCATATTCAACTGAATATGGGTTGAAAATGATTTGCAAATCATTGTATTCTGTTTATATTTACATCTATCCCAACTCATATGGAAACGGGGTTTGTAGTTTGCAACCTTGGCCAGATCTGTGCCTTGCCACAATTCTCTTTTTGAACTCTTTGGGCAGCTCCTTTGACCTCATGGTTCTCATTTGCTTTGACAGGCACTGTGAGCTGGAAGGTCTTACATACACAGGTGTGTGCTTTTCCTAATCAGGTCCAATCAGTTTCATGAAACACAGCTGGACTCCAGTGAAGGAGCAGGACCATCTCAAGGAGGATCAGAAGAAATGGACAGCATGTGAGTTAAATATGAGTGTCACAGCAGAGGCCGTGAATACTTATCACCGTAGACCCTTTTCCACCAATAGTTCAGGAACTTTCGGTTCCTGTAGAAGTGTGTGGTTTGTGTTTCCACCGCCTTTCACAGTTCAGGTAGTTTCTACAAACCAAGCTGACGTATGGTTGAGTGTTTTAGTATATTTATACACTGATACCATGTAGACAGACAATATCAGGTTACAAAGCAATAATATACCAAACTATGTGATTTTTTTAAAATAAAGTGTACCTAATTGTTCATTAAAAGTTGGGCAAAGATCCGCAGTGAAAGTCAGTAAGTTGTCTTTTAAATGACGATTTTATGAGGGTCAGGTGATTCCTTTGGTCCGTTTCATATGTAAATAAACACTGACATTTATTATTTTAAATTGTTATTTACAAATAAACACTGTCATTTGTTATTTATATATTATTTACGGATAAACACTAAAATATTTTATTTATATATTGTTATATAGCTGATTATTTATATATATATACAGTATATATATATATATACTGTGTATATATATATATATACAACTATAAATGGCAGATATTTATAAATAACAATATATAAATAATAAAGGTCAGTGTTTATCTGTAAATAATTTATAAATAATAAATGTCAGCATTTATCTGTAAGTAATAATACATAAATAGTAAATGTCAGTTTTTTAATTTCCCCTCGGGGATTAATAAAATATGTCGGATTATCTGTAAATAACAATATATAAATAATGTCAGCGTTTATCTGTAAATAATAATATATAAATAATTAAGGCCAGTGTTTAGAAGTAAATAATATATAAATAATAAATGTCAGTATTTATATGTAAATAATATACTCTATAAATAGTAAATGTCAATGTTTTTCTGTAAATAACAATATATGAATAATAAATGTAAGTGTTTATCTGTAAATAATATATAAATAATAAATGTCAGAGTTTATCTGTAAATAATAATATCTAAGTAGTAAATTTCAGTTTTTTAATTTCCCCTCAGGGATTAATAAAGTATGTCTGATTTATCTGTAAATAACAATATATAAATATTGTCAGTGTTTATTTATAAATGATAAATGTCAGTGTTTATAAGTAAATACTATATAAATAATAAATGTCAGTATTTATATGTAAATAACAATATACTCTATAAATAGTAAATGTCAGTGTTTTCCTGTAAATAACAATATATGAATAATAAATGTAAGTGTTTATCTGTAAATAATATATAAATGATAAATGTCAGAGTTTATCTGTAAATAACAATATATAAATAGTAAATTTCAGTTTTTTAATTTCCCCTCAGGGATTAATAAAATACGTCTGATTTATCTGTAAATAACAATATATAAATAATGTCAGTGTTTATCTGTAAATAATATATAAATAATAAATGTCTGTGTTTATAAGTAAATAATATATAAATAATAAATTTCAGTATTTATATGTAAATAACAATATACTCTATAAATAGTAAATGTCAGTGTTTTTCTGTAAATAACAATATATGAATAATAAATGTCAGTGTTTATCTGTAAATAATATATAAATAATAAATGTCAGAATTTATCTGTAAATAATAATATAGAAATAGTAAATGTCAGATTTTTAATTTCCCCTCAGGGATTAATAAAGAATTTCTGATTCTGATTTATCTGTATATAACAATATATATATAATAAGTGTCAGTGTTTATCTGTAAATAACATTATATAAATAAAGGTCAGTGTTTATATGTAAATAATATATAAATTATAAATGTCTGAGTTTATCTAAGTAATATATAAATAGAGATTGTCAGAGTCTTTCTTTAAATAACATCCATCCATCCATTTTCTACCGCTTATTCCCTTTTGGGGTCGCGGGGGGCGCTGGCGCCGATCTCAGCTACAATCGGGCGGAAGGCGGGGTACACCCTGGACAAGTCGCCACCTCATCGCAGGGCCAACACAGATAGACAGACAACATTCACACTCACATTCACACACTAGGGCCAATTTAGTGTTGCCAATCAACCTATCCCCAGGTGCATGTCTTTGGAGGTGGGAGGAAGCCGGAGTACCCGGAGGGAACCCACGCATTCACGGGGAGAACATGCAAACTCCACACAGGAAGATCCCGAGCCTGGATTTGAACCCAGGATTGCAGGACCTTTAAATAACAATATATACATAATAATTGTCAGTGTTTATTTGTAAATAACAAAATACAAATGATAAATGTCAGTGTTTATCTGTAATTAACAATATATAAATAATGTCCGTGTTTATCTTTAAATAACAATATATAAATGTCAGTTTTTATCCGTAACAATATATAAGTAATGTCAGAGTTTATCTTTAAATAACAATATGTGCACAATAAAGGTCAGTGTTTATTTGTAAATAATATCTCATTAATAAATGTCAGAGTTTATCCGTAAATAATATCTATATAATAAATGTCAGTGTTTATCTGTAAATGGTATCTAAATAATACATGTCAGTTTTTATCTGTAAATAACAATATATAATGTCAGTGTATATCTTTTAATAATACATAAATTGAAAAATGTCAGAGTTTATCTGTAAATAACAATATATAGATAATAAATGTCAGTGTTTATCTGTAAATAATAATATATAAATTATAAATGTCTATCTGTAATTAACAATATATGAATAATGTCAGTTTATCTGTAAATAACAATATAAAATAATAAATGTCAGTGTTTATTTGTAAATAATATATAAATAATAAATGTCTGTTTATCTGTAAATAACAAATGTCAGTGTTTATCTGTAGATAACAGTATATAAATGTCAGTGTTTATCTGTAAATCACTATATAAATAATGTCAGTGTTTATCTGTAATTAAAACAAATAATAAATGTCACTGTTTATCTGTAAATATCTAAATATTAAATGTCTCTGTTTATCTGTGAATAATATATAAATAATACATGTCATAGTGTATATGTAAATAGTAAATGTCAGTTTATCTGTAAATAACAATAAACTGTCTAAATAAATGTCAGTGTTTTTCTGTAAATAATATATAAATAATAAATGTCAGTGTTTATCTGTAATTAACAATATATAAATAGTGTCAGAGTTGATCTGTAAATAATATATATATATAATAAATGTCAGGGTTTATCTGTAAAAAACAATATATAAATGATAAATGTCAGTGTTTAATCTCACGCAGACAACACAAACACATCGACTTTAGTGTTAGCATTAGCATTGTGTTGACTCAGGTTGAGGCTAATAACTACACAAATGGAGCGTCACTGACTTCTTTTACAACATGTAATAAAGTAAATAGTTAATATTTGATATTATTTACCTTTGTTCCACTCGTGTATTGTCCTCTTTATTTCACATTTATCCAACAAAGTCCGAGTAGTAAGCAGCTGAGCTCGTTGCTTTGAGTCTTGCTTCACAGTTCTCTGTAAATATGTTTAAAAGAGTCTGCCCACTTCTCGTAGCTTCAAGTATTGAAATGAAGTTTGTAAAAAAATAATAAACTGAATATAGTGTAAAGATTACCGCTGAGTAAAATCAATGCAAGTTCCACTGATCAGCGTTTTTTAGCACAAAGATGCCGCACAAAAGTTCCTGCATGTTGAAAGTTCCTTTTGTTCTACTTTCTCTCCGTTGTCAAGTTTGTTGTAATACAAATACACAAAAAATTGGGAAATAAACAAGTCATCGAGAATTCTGTAATGGCGAGTTGTCATCAAAAAATAGAAGTTTTAGTAATGTTCCCAACTGTGTTCAACCAATCAGCATTTAGACAGTACAGCACCTAGCTGGAAAGGTTCTGGGAATCTTCCCAAAAGTCCCACCTAGCTGGCAGGAATCCTGAAAAGTTCCGGAAGAACTAAATCTACCCAGGTAGTTTCTTTTTGGTGGAAACACAGGGGACAGGGAAATGGGAAAGTTTCTGTGGTGGAAAAGGGCCTCACGTGATATTTCAGTTCTTCTGTTTGAATACATTTTACAAACATTTATACACTGCTGTTTCGTATCAAGATGGGGTGCTGAGTGTACATTATTAGGAATAAAATAAACGTTTTAAATTATTTTGGCAAATGGCTGCAAAGAAACAAAAAGTGAAACATTTTAAGGGGTCTGACTACTTTCAGTTCCCACATCCTTCTACTACCACCTTTACTACTTAGACGCCCACTGCTGGTGAAAATCAACATTGCAGCTCATGTGTTAAAATGGATACATTTGAACACAGTCCTAGTGGGGAATAAAAAGTGGAAGGTATTTAAGTCAATGTTAATTAAGATAATTGGCCACCTGTTTTGTAGTTTCACACAACTAAATCAAACTCAGCAGGAACACACCTGTCTTCTTTTAGTAAATAGTACACAGTAAATGTGTAAAAGTCAGTACTTTGCCCTGTTTAAAGGCCTACTGAAACCCACCACGCAGTCTGATAGTTTATACATCAATGATGAAATATTAACATTGCAACACATCCCAATATGACCTAGTTTACTAAATTGCAATTTTAAATTTCCCGCGGAGTTTCTTGTTGAAAACGTCGCGGAACGATTATGCGTGTTTGTGACGTTATTGGTTGGAGGGGACATTAACCCAGCACCATACACGGCTAAAAGTCGTCTCTTTCCATCGCATAATAATTCCACAGTATTTTGGACATCTGTGTTGCTGAATCTTTTGCAATTTGTTCAATTAATAATGGAGACGTCAAAGAAGAATGCTGTCGGTGGAAAGCGGT